>NC_084618.1:77065631-77198131 GCF_033978795.1 Nerophis ophidion
TTACCGACCTCGAAGCAATTTTATCTGGCATATGGTGTAATGATAAGTGTGACCAGTAGATGACAGTCAAACATAAGAGCTAGACTGCAATATGATGCCAAGTAAACAACACCAACATTTTATATGTTCCATTGAAAATATAGAACATTACACACGGCGCTTAAAAATCTATCAAATAGTTTTAGTACGACTTTGGTAAGTTTCGAACCCGCACCGCTTAAAGAACTGTACTGTGCTTCAATTTACGAGTAATATTATGGTGTGTATATAAGGTAAGACATTAGCTGGTGTTTTGTTTCGCAATATTATGCAAAAGCAACTTTTTTCAATTTTTGTTGCATGCTGATGTGTATTTGATATCTACATAAATCCTGAAAAATTGCGCAAGTCCGCCTTTCTAGTCCATGCCGACGCCGTAGTCGATAAGCTGCTTCTTTTTCTCTATTTTCTTGTTACGGGACATTCATCCTTTGCTGTTCTAAAAAAATGTCGTAATTGCAGACAAATTAGGGCTTCACATTTAAGTAAACAAAAAACGTCACAAATGCCAAGAAATATTTTTTCGTAATTTTTGGAGGGTAGAAAGTACCGTATTTTAAAGGCGCACTTAAAATCTTTTTTTTGCTCAAAACTCGACATTGCGCCTTGTAACCCGGTGCCCCTAATGTACGGAATAATTCTGGTTTTGCTTACCGACCTCGAAGCAATTTTATCTGGCATATGGTGTAATGATAAGTGTGACCAGTAGATGACAGTCAAACATAAGAGCTAGACTACAATATGATGCCAAGTAAATAACACCAACATTTTATATGTTCCATTGAAAATATAGAACATTACACACGGCGCTTAAAAATCTATCAAATAGTTTTAGTACGACTTTGGTAAGTTTCGAACCCGCACCGCTTAAAGACCTGTACTGTGCTTCAATTTACGAGTAATATTATGGTGTGTATATAAGGTAAGACATTAGCTGGTGTTTTGTTTCGCAATATTATGCAAAAGCAACTTTTTTCAATTTCTGGTGCATGCTGATGTGTATTTGATATCTACATAAATCCTGAAAAATTGCGCAAGTCCGCCTTTCTAGTCCATGCCGACGACGTAGTCGATAAGCTGCTTCTTTTTCTCTATTTTCTTGTTACGGGACATTCATCCTTTGCTGTTCTAAAAAAATGTCGTAATTGCAGACAAATTAGGGCTTCACATTTAAGTAAACAAAAAACGTCACAAATGCCAAGAAATATTTTTTCGTAATTTTTGGAGGGTAGAAAGTACCGTATTTTAAAGGCGCACTTAAAATCTTTTTTTTGCTCAAAACTCGACATTGCGCCTTATAACCCGGTGCCCCTAATGTACGGAATAATTCTGGTTTTGCTTACCGACCTCGAAGCAATTTTATCTGGCATATGGTGTAATGATAAGTGTGACCAGTAGATGACAGTCAAACATAAGAGCTACACTGCAATATGATGCCAAGTAAACAACACCAACATTTTATATGTTCCATTGAAAATATAGAACATTACACACGGCGCTTAAAAATCTATCAAATAGTTTTAGTACGACTTTGGTAAGTTTCGAACCCGCACCGCTTAAAGAACTGTACTGTGCTTCAATTTACGAGTAATATTATGGTGTGTATATAAGGTAAGACATTAGCTGGTGTTTTGTTTCGCAATATTATGCAAAAGCAACTTTTTTCAATTTCTGGTGCATGCTGATGTGTATTTGATATCTACATAAATCCTGAAAAATTGCGCAAGTCCGCCTTTCTAGTCCATGCCGACGCCGTAGTCGATAAGCTGCTTCTTTTTCTCTATTTTCTTGTTACGGGACATTCATCCTTTGCTGTTCTAAAAAAATGTCGTAATTGCAGACAAATTAGGGCTTCACATTTAAGTAAACAAAAAACGTCACAAATGCCAAGAAATATTTTTTCGTAATTTTTGGAGGGTAGAAAGTACCGTATTTTAAAGGTGCACTTAAAATCTTTTTTTTGCTCAAAACTCGACATTGCGCCTTGTAACCCGGTGCCCCTAATGTACGGAATAATTCTGGTTTTGCTTACCGACCTCGAAGCAATTTTATCTGGCATATGGTGTAATGATAAGTGTGACCAGTAGATGACAGTCAAACATAAGAGCTAGACTGCAATATGATGCCAAGTAAACAACACCAACATTTTATATGTTCCATTGAAAATATAGAACATTACACACGGCGCTTAAAAATCTATCAAATAGTTTTAGTACGACTTTGGTAAGTTTCGAACCCGCACCGCTTAAAGAACTGTACTGTGCTTCAATTTACGAGTAATATTATGGTGTGTATATAAGGTAAGACATTAGCTGGTGTTTTGTTTCGCAATATTATGCAAAAGCAACTTTTTTCAATTTCTGGTGCATGCTGATGTGTATTTGATATCTACATAAATCCTGAAAAATTGCGCAAGTCCGCCTTTCTAGTCCATGCCGACGCCGTAGTCGATAAGCTGCTTCTTTTTCTCTATTTTCTTGTTACGGGACATTCATCCTTTGCTGTTCTAAAAAAATGTCGTAATTGCAGACAAATTAGGGCTTCACATTTAAGTAAACAAAAAACGTCACAAATGCCAAGAAATATTTTTTCGTAATTTTTGGAGGGTAGAAAGTACCGTATTTTAAAGGCGCACTTAAAATCTTTTTTTTGCTCAAAACTCGACATTGCGCCTTATAACCCGGTGCCCCTAATGTACGGAATAATTCTGGTTTTGCTTACCGACCTCGAAGCAATTTTATCTGGCATATGGTGTAATGATAAGTGTGACCAGTAGATGACAGTCAAACATAAGAGCTAGACTGCAATATGATGCCAAGTAAACAACACCAACATTTTATATGTTCCATTGAAAATATAGAACATTACACACGGCGCTTAAAAATCTATCAAATAGTTTTAGTACGACTTTGGTAAGTTTCGAACCCGCACCGCTTAAAGACCTGTACTATGCTTCAATTTACGAGTAATATTATGGTGTGTATATAAGGTAAGACATTAGCTGGTGTTTTGTTTCGCAATATTATGCAAAAGCAACTTTTTTCAATTTCTGGTGCATGCTGATGTGTATTTGATATCTACATAAATCCTGAAAAATTGCGCAAGTCCGCCTTTCTAGTCCATGCCGACACCGTAGTCGATAAGCTGCTTCTTTTTCTCTATTTTCTTGTTACGGGACATTCATCCTTTGCTGTTCTAAAAAAATGTCGTAATTGCAGACAAATTAGGGCTTCACATTTAAGTAAACAAAAAACGTCACAAATGCCAAGAAATATTTTTTCGTAATTTTTGGAGGGTAGAAAGTACCGTATTTTAAAGGCGCACTTAAAATATTTTTTTTGCTCAAAACTCGACATTGCGCCTTATAACCCGGTGCCCCTAATGTACGGAATAATTCTGGTTTTGCTTACCGACCTCGAAGCAATTTTATCTGGCATATGGTGTAATGATAAGTGTGACCAGTAGATGACAGTCAAACATAAGAGCTAGACTGCAATATGATGCCAAGTAAACAACACCAACATTTTATATGTTCCATTGAAAATATAGAACATTACACACGGCGCTTAAAAATCTATCAAATAGTTTTAGTACGACTTTGGTAAGTTTCGAACCCGCACCGCTTAAAGAACTGTACTGTGCTTCAATTTACGAGTAATATTATGGTGTGTATATAAGGTAAGACATTAGCTGGTGTTTTGTTTCGCAATATTATGCAAAAGCAACTTTTTTCAATTTCTGGTGCATGCTGATGTGTATTTGATATCTACATAAATCCTGAAAAATTGTGCAGGTCCGCCTTTCTAGTCCATGCCGACGCCGTAGTCGATAAGCTGCTTCTTTTTCTCTATTTTCTTGTTACGGGACATTCATCCTTTGCTGTTCTAAAAAAAATGTCGTAATTGCAGACAAATTAGGGCTTCACATTTAAGTAAACAAAAAATGTCACAAATGCCAAGAAATATCTTTTTTCTTGGTTTTTTGAGGGTAGAAAGTGCTGTGTATTTGTGACTTGTAGCCGTTCTGGGAGGATTTCTGTAAAAATTTTAAGACCACTTAGAAATGAATCAATACACTGTACATAAAAAGCAAACTTCTTCATAAAACTTCTCAAAGTTTTAAAATTTAAACAATTTTACCAAATCCTGTTTTTGCACTACGGTTTGGAGAAAATAGATCCCAGAGGATGTTCTTGAACATTTCTCACAAAACAAACAAAAATAGCAAGAAAACGTTTCATATGAGAGTTAGCGGACACAATTTCTTTAAAAACAGATGCTCTTAACTGCCTTCCGTGGGTTGGTATTCTTCTTTATCAAAGTTCTCTAAAATTGTGGTTTCACATGTAAAATACTTTACCACTGCCAGTTTTTGCAAACGGTGGATTTGAGAAAGTAGGAAGTAAGTTAAGCAGATCCCAAAGGGTATTCTTCAAAATATCCCCAAAAATAAACAAAAAAAGCAAGAAAACATTTTTGCATTAGAGTTGGCTAACATTTTTTTAAACGCGATGCTCATAACCAGATTCTGTGGGTTAGTATTCTTCTTTATCAAAGTTCTTTAAAACTGGGGTTTAAAATGTTAACTAATTTACCAAAGCCTGTTTTACCAATCCGTTTGTATTCTCTTTTATCAAAGTTCTCTACAAATGGGTTTCAAATTGTTAGCTAATTTACAAAAGCCCCATACTATTTTTGCAAACTGTTGTTTTGAGAATGTAGTTAAAGCAGATCCCATAGGATATTCTTGAAAATATCGGCAAAATAAACAAAATTAGCAAGAAAACGTTTCGTATTAGAGTTATTTAAGACATTTTTTTACAGATGCGCTTAACTAGATTCCGTTAGTTGGTATTCCTCTTTATTAAAGTTCTCTGAGATTGTGGTTTAAAAGGCAAACTAATTTACCAAAGCCACTTTTTGCAATTTGTGGTTTTCGAGAAAGCAGGTTAAGCAGACCCCGGAGGATCTTCTTTAAAATATCCAATTAAACAAAAATAGCACAAAAAATGGTTAGTATATAAGTCAGCTAACAGTTTTTTTAAAACAGATTCTCTTAACTACATTCCGTTCGTTGGTATTCTTCTTTATCAAAGTTCTTTAAAAATTGTGGTTTGAAATTTAAACTAATTTACCAGAGCTCCGAAACCTGTTTTTGCAATCCGTGGTTATGAGAAAGTACTTAATTAAGTAAGTACCGCTAACAAGAAAATGGTAAGTACAAGAATTAGCTTAAGCTTTTTTTTTTTTTTTAAAAACAGATGCTCTTAACGAGATTCAGTTAGTGGGTATTCTTCTTTATCAAACTTCTCTTAAGATCGTGGTTTAAATTGTGTCAACTAATTTACCAAAGCCCGTTTTTACAATCTGTGGTTTCCATTAAGTAGATTAAGCAGGATATTCTCGAAAATCTACCCCTAAAATAAAAAATAAAAAGCAAGGAAACGTTTATTATGAGAATTAGCTCACAAAAACATTTGAAAACATTCTCTTAACGACATTTTGTTAGCCTGTATTCTTCTTTTGATTGCTCATTTAAACCAAATAGCCTAAATTCGAGAAAATGACAAATCTTTGCAATTGGTATGGAAGGAAGTAAGCGAATTCTAATTTGAGTTTATTCGCTAATTTAGTTAAACAGACAAACACACCTCCTTATAATATGTTAGTACAGGACTAAGCAACCCGCGGCTCTTTCATGCTGCCATAGTGGCTCCCTGGAGCATTTTTCAAAAATGATTGAAAATGGAAAAAGATGTGGGGAAAAATAAAGGTTTTGTTTGAGGACAAACATGACAAAAACCTTCCCAATTGTTAGAAAGCCCACTGTTTAATATGTTTGTGTGTATGCTTCACTGATGAGAGTATATGGTAAACATCGTTTTGTACTACTTATTTCGGCAGTTCTTGAACTCACCATAGTGTGGACTGTGACGCAACAGTTTGTTTACATGGAAAATCTTCCATTCCTTTGTTTCATTTTGTCCATTGAACGTTTTATACTGTGCTTGAATGCTGTTGTTGATGTTATTCACTTGTTGGGAGTGCTAATCAGGCATATTTGGTCACTGCATGACTGCAAGCTTATCAATGCTAACATGCTATTTAGGCTAGCTGTAATTACATATTGCATCATTATGCCTAATTTTTTTTGATAGTAGGCTAATATAGCTAATACAGACACTTACATCACGTGTTGCCTTCATTATAACACTTATATAAGGCTTTTAAAGTAATTTTGATAGTAGGCTACTATAGCTGATATAGACACTTACGTCATGTGTTGTCTTCATTATAACACTTACAGTATATAAGACTTTTAAAGTCATTTTGATAGTAGGCTAATATAGACACTTACATCATGTGTTGCCTTCATTAAAACACTTATAGAAGACTTTTGAAGTCATTTTGAGAGTAGGCT
The DNA here is from genome assembly GCF_033978795.1 of Nerophis ophidion. Taxonomy (NCBI): domain Eukaryota; kingdom Metazoa; phylum Chordata; class Actinopteri; order Syngnathiformes; family Syngnathidae; genus Nerophis; species Nerophis ophidion. Next base: position 77,072,091 of record NC_084618.1, read on the forward strand.
CATATAGCTAATATAGACACTTATATCATTTGTTGCCTTCATCAAAACACTTATATAAGACTTTTAAAGTCATTTTGTTAGTAGGCTATTATAGCTAATATAAACACTTATATCATGTGTTGCCTTCATTATAACACCTATATAAGACTTTTAAAGTCATTTTGATAGTCGGTTATTATAGCTAATATAGACACTTACATCATGTGTTGCCTTCATTACAACACTTATATTAGACTTTTAAAGTCATTTTAATAGTAGGCTATTATAGCTAATATTGACACTTACAGCATGTGTTGTCTTCATTATAACACTTAGAGTATATAAGACTTTTAAAGTAATTTTGATAGTAGGCTAATATAGCTGATATAGACACTTAAGTCATGTGTTGCCTTGATTATAACACAAGACTTTTAAAGTCATTTTGATAGTTGGCCATTATAGCTAATATAGACACTTACATCATGTGTTGCCTTCATTATAACACTTACAGTATACAAGACTTTTAAAGTCATTTTGATAATAGGCTGATATAGACATTTACGTCATGTGTTGCCTACATTATAACAGCTATACAAGACTTTTAAAGTAATTTTGATAGTAGGCTATTATAGCGAATATAGACACTTACATCGTGTGTTGTTTTCATTAAAACACTTATATAAGACTTTAAAAGTAAATTTGATAGTAGGCTATTGTAGCTAATATAGACATATCATGTGTTGTCTTCATTATTACACAGTATATAAGACTTTTAAAGTCATTTTTGATAGTAGGCTACTATAGCTTATATAGACAATTACATCATGTGTTGTCTTTATTGTAACACTTACAGTATATAAGACTTTTAAAGTCATTTTGATAGTTGACTCTTACAGCTAATATAGACACTTTCATCATGTGTTGCCTTTATTATAACACTTTAATAAGACTTTTAAAGTCATTTTGATAGTCGGCTCTTATAGCTAATATAGACACTTTCATCATGTGTTGCCTTTATTATAACACATAAATAAGACTTTTAAAGTCATTTGATAGTAGCTAATATAGGCACTTACATCATGTGTTGTCTTTATTGTTACACTTACAGTATATAAGACTTTTAAAGTCATTTTGATAGTCGGCTATTATAGCTAATATAGACACTTACGTCATGTGTTGCCTTCATTATAACACTTATATAAGACTTTTAAAGTAATTTTGATAGTAGGCTAATATAGCTGCTATAGACACTTACGTCATGTGTTGCCTTTATTATAACATTTATATAAGACTTTTAAAGTAATTTTGATAGTAGGCTAATATAGCTGCAATGGACACTTACGTCATGTGTTGCCTTCATTATAACACCTATATAAGACTTTTAAAGTCGTTTTGATAGTAGGCTCCTTAGCTAATACAGACACATCATGTGTTGTCTTCATTATAACAATTACACTATATAAGACTTTTAAAGTCATTTTGATAGTCGGCTATTATAGCTAATATAGACACTTACGTCATGTGTTGCCTTCATTATAACACTTATATAAGACTTTTAAAGTAATTTTGATAGTAGGCTAATATAGCTGCTATAGACACTTACGTCATGTGTTGCCTTTATTATAACACCTATATAAGACTTTTAAAGTCGTTTTGATAGTAGGCTACTATAGCTAATACAGACACATCATGTGTTGTCTTCATTATAACAATTACACTATATAAGACTTTTAAAGTCATTTTGATAGTCGGCTATTATAGCTAATATAGACACTTACGTCATGTGTTGCCTTCATTATAACACTTATATAAGACTTTTAAAGTAATTTTGATAGTAGGCTAATATAGCTGCTATAGACACTTACGTCATGTGTTGCCTTTATTATAACACTTATATAAGACTTTTAAAGTAATTTTGATAGTAGGCTAATATAGCTGCAATGGACACTTACGTCATGTGTTGCCTTCATTATAACACTTATATAAGACTTTTAAAGTAATTTTGAGAGTGGGCTATTATAGCTTATATAGACACTTACGTCATGTGTTGCCTTCATTATAACACCTATATAAGACTTTTAAAGTCGTTTTGGTAGTAGGCTACTATAGCTAATACAGACACATCATGTGTTGTCTTCATTATAACAATTACACTATATAAGACTTTTAAAGTAATTTTGATAGTAGGCTATGATAGCTAATATAGACACTTACATCATGTGTTTTCTTCATTATAACACTTATATAAGACTTTTAAAGTCATTTCGATAGCAAGCTAATATAAACACTTACGTCATGTGTTGCCTTCATTGTCCATCCATCCATTTTCTGCTGCTTATTCCCGTTCGGGGTTGCGGGGGGCGCTGGCGCCTATCTCAGCTACACTTAAATAAGACTTTTAAAGTATTTTCGATAGTAGAATATTATAGCTAATTTAGACACTTACGTCACGTGTTGTCTTCATTATAACACAGTATATACACCTTTTAAAGTCATTTTGATAGTAGGCTAACATAGCTAATTTAGACACTTACATCACGTGTTGTCTTCATTATAACACTTATATAAGACTTTTAAAGTCATTTTGATAGTCGGCTATTATAGCTAATATAGACACTTACGTCATATGTTGCCTTCATTATAACACTTATATAAGACTTTTAAAGTCATTTTGATAGTAGGCTAATATAGCTGCTATAGACACTTACGTCATGTGTTGCCTTTATTATAACATTTATATAAGACTTTTAAAGTAATTTTGATAGTAGGCTAATATAGCTGCAATGGACACTTACGTCATGTGTTGCCTTCATTATAACACTTATATAAGACTTTTAAAGTCATTTTGATAGTAGGCTAATATAGCTGCTATAGACACTTACGTCATGTGTTGCCTTCATTATAACACTTATATAAGACTTTTAAAGTAATTTTGAGAGTGGGCTATTATAGCTTATATAGACACTTACGTCATGTGTTGCCTTCATTATAACACCTATATAAGACTTTTAAAGTCGTTTTGATAGTAGGCTACTATAGCTAATACAGACACATCATGTGTTGTCTTCATTATAACAATTACACTATATAAGACTTTTAAAGTCATTTTGATAGTAGGCTAATATAGCTAATTTAGACACTTACATCATGTGTTGCCTTCATTATAACACTTATATAAGACTTTTACTTTTTAGCGGCTCCAGACAGATTTGATTTTTGGATTTTTGATCCAATGTGGCTCTTTTAACGTTTTGGGTTGCCGACCCCTGTCATAGTACTTTTTAAAAAAAAAAAATGCTAAAGATAATTTTATGATTTAAAAAAAAATTAACTAGCTGTTGTTCCGTAAACTATTTTATCCTGAGTTGTGTAGGCCTGTTTTCTGTCGCAGCCTGCAGTCAGTCAGGGCTGCAGATGTACGAGGAGCCAGCTCCATTGTCGGGACTAACAAGAGGCCACGGAGGTCACTTGCATTTTCACAAGAGCTTTTGCCGCAGGGGCTTGGCGCAAGTGAGCGGCACACTAGACTGTTTGGTATGGATCTACGCTAAAGCTCTCCTCTATAGAGTCACATCATTGGCGCTCCATTATGGAGGGGGATGGATTAGATTAAGTGAGATTACGCGGCAAAAAAAAAGGGGCTCCCTTTAAAAAGAGCAAAAAAAAATAAAATAACCCACTCAGGATTTAGCCAGCGAGTCAACAGTGGGATTAAGGCGAAAAAGGGCTGCGTTTAAATCCAATGATAACATGCGCACAGGCTCGACTTTGAAGACTTGTGTTAGAAAGCGAAGTGGATGGCGCTTGAGCAAAAAGTTATTTTTGTAAATCTAATTAGCATGTTTGAATATAAAAACTTACACTTTTTTTTTACTGCAATTTTTTTTTCTCTGCCGGCTTAAATATGCAGTTTTCTCCAAATTGCCTGACTGATTTAATCAAATTAAGACAGACCACCTACGCAATTTTATTATTTTTGGACCATTACAGTAACAATTCCCGGTACCTGGGAATCAATCAATCAATCAATCAATCAATGTTTATTTATATAGCCCCAAATCACAAATGTCTCAAAGGACTGCACAAATCATTACGACTACAACATCCTCGGAAGAACCCACAAAAGGGCAAGGAAAACTCACACCCAGTGGGCAGGGAGAATTCACATCCAGTGGGACGACAGTGACAAAGCTGACTATGAGAAACCTTGGAGAGGACCTCAGATGTGGGCAACCCCCCCCCTCTAGGGGACCGAAAGCAATGGATGTCGAGCGGGTCTAACATGATACTGTGAAAGTTCAATCCATAGTGGCTCCAACACAGCCGCGAGAGTTCAGTTCAAGCGGATCCAAGACAGCAGGAAACCATCTCAAGCGGAGGCGGATCAGCAGCGTAGAGATGTCCCCAACCGATACAGGCGAGCGGTCCATCCTGGGTCCCGACGAGCGGTCCATCCTGGGTCTCGACTCTGGACAGCCAGTACTTCATCCATGGTCATCGGACCGGACCCCATATAGGAGAAAGAAAAGAAGCGGCAGATCAACTGGTCTAAAAAGGAGGTCTATTTAAAGGCTAGAGTATACAAATGAGTTTTAAGGTGAGACTTAAATGCTTCTACTGAGGTAGCATCTCGAACTGTTACCGGGAGAGCATTCCAGAGTACTGGAGCCCGAAATGAAAACGCTCTATAGCCCGCAGACTTTTTTTGGGCTTTAGGAATCACTAATAAGCCAGAGTCCTTTGAACGCAGATTTCTTGCCGGGACATATGGTACAATACAATCGGCAAGATAGGATGGAGCTAGACCGTGTAGTATTTTATACGTAAGTAGTAAAACCTTAAAGTCACATCTTAAGTGCACAGGAAGCCAGTGCAGGTGAGCCAGTACAGGTATATATGTATGTATATATGTATATAAAGGTATATACAGTACAGGCGTAATGTGATCAAACTTTCTTGTTCTTGTCAAAAGTCTAGCAGCCGCATTTTGTACCAACTGTAATCTTTTAATGCTAGACATGGGGAGACCCGAAAATAATACGTTACAGTAATCGAGACGAGACGTAACAAACGCATGGATAATCAATACCAGTACTCAACTGTACAGCTATTGTGTGTGTTCAAGTGTTTGTGTTTATTTTTTTATTTAACATATAACAATGAGCTGATAACTATGCAGTCCAGTTGTTATATCTTGATTTCTTTGACGTCTGAGTCTCATTTGCAAGTATTATACAGTATACTTTGCATACAGTTGTAATTCCAAGATATTAGATGCTAGTACTGTATAGGCTACGGTGTGCTACCTAGTCAGGAAGTAGTCTTTGCGATTAAGATGAATGTGCCACTCTCGTCTTTTGTTTTGTTTACTGTACGTAGTGTACGGAATTAGGTCGCTTTTATAGCACTGCATCGCCTGGAATCCTACAGCTTGTTCATCTTTTATTTCAAGTTGTGACGTCTACTCATTAATCATGGTTGCGGGGTCGTTTAGGTAATGAACCGCAGAATTTGACCACAGTCTTTTGTAATTATTAAATATTCCCGATAGCCAATCAATAAAATTCAGTTAAATGCCAATTCATAGTAACAACTTCTGTAGGGGTGGAATGCCTCATAGCAGTGGTTCTCAAATGGGGGTAGGCGTACCCCTGGGGGTACTTGAAGGTATGCCAAAAGGTACGTGAGATTTTTTTTAAATAATTCTAAAAATAGCAACAATTCTAAAATGCCTTATAAATGTATTTATTGAATAATACTTCAACAAAATATGAACGTAAGTTCATAAGCTGTAAAAAGAAATGCAACAATGCAATATTCAGTGTTGACAGCGAGATTTTTTGTGGACACGTTGCATAAATATCGATGTTAAAGATTTCTTTTTTTGTGAAGAAATGTTTAGAAATACGTTGATGAATCCAAATGGATCTCTATTACAATCCCCAAAGAGGGCACTTTAAATTGATGATTACCTCTATGTGTAGAAATCTTTATTTATAATTAAATCACTTGTTTATTTTACAACAAGTTTTTTGTTATTTCTATATCTTTTTTTCCAAATAGTTCAAGAAAGACCACTACAAATGAGCAATATTTTTGCACTTTTCCACTCTTATACAATTTAATAAATCAGAAACTGATGACATAGTGCTGTATTTTACTTCTTTATCTCTATTTTTCAACCAAAAATGCTTTACTCTGATTAGGGGGTACTTGAATTAAAAAAAATGTTCACAGGGGGTACATCACTGAAAAAAGGTTGAGAACCACTGCCTTATAGTTTGTTTGTGTCAGAATTCAACCAAAATCATCCGGAAAAACCTGTCTCACACAAGTATTTCGTAATATTTCTTCAACATGTTTTCCTGAAACTTTTTGTAGTAATTTTTTCGCAACAGCTGTCCAACTTCAGGGGAATTTAGCTTCAAAAGCTTTAATGTATGTTTGCCTATTAAGGTGGTTGGTACTAAATCCCCAAATTTGACGATTGAGAAAATTAACAATGTTAATTTAGACAAAATATAAATGGACAAGCGGTAAAAAATGGATGGATGGATGGATAAATATATATTTTTATAGTTCTATAAATAAAATATTTACAAATATTTTTATTTATTTCAGATGCCTGAAAATACTTCAAATACGTATATATTTTAATAACCAATAAAACAAACAATAATACCGTATTTTCCGGACCATAAGGCGCACTGCCGATGAATGGTCTATTTTCGATCTTTTTCACATATAAGGCGCACCAGATAATAGGGCGCATTAAAGGAGTCATTTCATTAGTATTTTTCACCAAATTTAAAACATTTCGTTTTGGTCTACATAACATGTAATGGTGGTTCTTTGATGAAAATGTTGCATTTATTATGTTTTACAGATCATCTTCAAGCCGCTTTGTGGGCGGTCTTATTTACGTGGCTCACCTTCGGCAGCGTCTTCTCCCCCTCATCTTTTTTGTAGCGGTGTAGCGTGCAAGGACGGCAGTGGAAGAAGTGTCAAAAGACGGAGCTAACTGTTTTAAATACATTCAGACTTTACTTAAATCAATCAATAACAGAGCAGCATCTCGTCATCCGGAAACAAAAACACCGGAAATGTCCGTCCACCATCCATCATCTTCCGCTTATCCGAGGTCGGGTCACGGGGGCAGCAGCCTAAGCAGGGAAGCTCAGACTTCCCTCTCCCCAGCCACTTCGTCTAGCTCTTCCCGGGGGACCCTGAGGCGTTCCCAGGCCAGCCGGGAGACATAGTCTTCCCAATGTGTCCTGGGTCTTCCCCGTGGCCTCTTACCGGTTGGACGTGCCCTATAACACCTCCCTAGGGAGGCGTTCGGGTGGCATCCTGACCAGATGCTCAAGCTACCTCATCTGGCTCCTCTCGATGTGGAGGAGCAGCGGCTTTACTTTGAGTTCCTCCTGGATGGCAGAGCTTCTCACCCTATCTCTAAGGGAGAGCCCCGCAACCCGGCGGCGGAAACTCATTTCGGCCGCTTGTACCCGTGATTTTATCCTTTCGGTCATGACCCAAAGCTCATGACCGTAGGTGAGGATGGGAACGTAGATCGACCGGTAAATTGAGAGCTTTGCCTTCCGGCTCAGCTCCTTCTTCACCACAACGGATCGATACAACGTCCGCATTACTGAAGACGCCGCACCGATCCGCCTGTCGATCTCACGATCCACTCTTCCCTCACTCGTGAACAAGACTCCTAGGTACCTGAACTCCTCCACTTGTGGCAGGGCCTCCTCCCCCAACCCGGAGATGGCACTCCACCCTTTTCCGGAAATGTGTCCCATGAAAAGCCATCCGACCGGAACTCTCTAAGAACACATTTCTACCCAACAAACACATTTTGGGATAGAAGCATTTGCTAGTGACAAAAGGACAGGATTTCCAATGAAAACAGGCAGCAACTTAATAGGGATGTGATATGAAATTAGGCCGATATGGCTGAAAACCGTATCATGGTCGATATCGATAATCATTGATATTTTTATGACCTATAAAAAATATGGACCAGGAGAAAAATATAATGTTTTTTCCGGACCAGAGAGCGCACCGGATTATAAGGCACACTGCCGATAAATGGTCTATTTTTGATCTTTTTTCATATATAAGGTGCACCGAATTATAGGGCGCATTAAAAGAGTTAAAGGATGGAGCTAACCTTTTTAATGAAAATTCAGACTTTACTTAAATCAATAACAGGGCGGCATCTCCTCATCCGGAAACAACAACACCGGAAAGGTGTTCCGTGAAAAAACGCCCGACCGGAACTCTCTAATAACTAAAGTTCCTTGGGTGCACAATCTTAACTCACTACACAGGTATGTTTTAGCGCTTTCATGGCGAGTTTACTGATGGATATACATGTAAGTAAGAACTTTATACTACTTTATATTAGAAATGGCAACAGCAGATTGATGAATGTTCCATAACAAGAAGATAGAGAAAAGATGGTCCCACGGACTACAAAGGCATATGCGCGCAAATTTTTAGGAATTATGCAGATCCCAAATACAGAACAGCAGGTACCAGAAGGTAAAAATATTCTCTTTTTCATAATATTGCGAAACAGAACACTAGATACTATGTGTTACCTTACACATACACCATAACAATACTCGTATGTTGAAGCACAGTACAATCCATCAAGCGGTGCGGCTTCATAGCTTACCAAAGTCGTACTAAATGTCAGAGCGTGGACTTTGGGGTGTTTGTTTTCCCGAGATGCAAGTAAAGTTAGATCCGACATGGCTTGGAGGTAAATACATGATTTTATTTTTACTCTAACAAAAGGTACAAAACTAAAGGCGCGCACAAAGGCGGAGAACAAACTTGCCTAATGAAACAAAAAACTAATACTTGGGCAAAAAACTATGAACATGAAACAAATAAACACTTACTGTGACAAAAATACACAAAACTCACGTGGCAAGAAACGAGCAGCAAGAAAACTATGGCAGCATGACAATGGCATGAGTAGTAAGGATATTGGATAGCATCGGTGTCAAGGAGGTAATGTCGCCAGACCGACTGCCTGGTAACTGCAAGCTTAAATAATACCGACCTGATTAGTGACGGGTGCGCGAGTGCAAAACGTGAGACGGGTGAAACTAATGAGTAGTCATGGAAACAAAACAAGCGAGAGTGCACAACCAGGAACTAAAAAGAGTCCAAAAAACAAACAGCACATGGCCAAACAAAAACATGATCAACAGGCATGATACTAAAACATTTTGATGGATCTATGTCAGGGGTCGGCAACCCAAAATGTTGAAAGAGCCATATTCAACCAAAAATACAAAAACAAATCCGTCTGGAGCCGCAAAAAAATTAAAAGCCATATTACATACAGATAGTGTGTCATGAGATATAAATTGAATTACGAGGACTTAAAGGAAACTAAATGAGCTCAAATATAGCTACAAATGAGGCATAATGATGCAATATGTACATACAGCTAGCCTAAATAACAAGTTAGCATTGATTAGCTTGCCGTCATGCAGTGACCAAATATGGCTAATTAGCACTCCACATAAGTCAATAACATCAACAAAACTCACCTTTGTGCATCCATGCACAACGGTAAATGTTTGGTGGACAAAACGAGACAGAAAAAGAGGTGGCATAAAACACGTCTGAAGAAGTCGGAGAAAGTTATACATGTAAAAAAAACCACGGTGAGTTCAAGGACCGCCAAAATTAGTAGGAAAAAACGCTGCTCGCCAAATACTCGAATTGGCGAAGCATGTTTAATACAAACAGTGTGCTTTATAACAATTAGGGAGGTTTGTGTCATGTTTGTCCTCCTACAGAAACCTCATCTTTTTCCATTTTTCATATATTTTTGAAAAAGCACCATAGAGCCACTAGGACGGCGCAAAAGAGCCACGTGCGGCTCCAGAGCCGCGGGTAACCGACCCCTGATCTATGAGATGTGTAATGTTCTATATTTTCAATGGAACATTGAACATTTTGGTGTTGTTTACTTGAGTCATTTTGCCGTCAACACGTATCTCTTATGTGTGACTGCCATCTACTGGTCACACTTATCATTACACCATGTACCAAAAAAAAACCATTGCTTCGAGGTCGGTAAGCACAACCAGAATGATTCCGTACATTAGGCTCACCGGCTTATAAGGCGCACTGTCGAGTTTTGAGAAGATGAAAGGATTTTAAAGGCCTACTGAAATTACATTTTCTTATTTAAACGGGGATAGCAGGTCCATTCTATGTGTCATACTTGATCATTTCGCGATATTGACATATTTTTGCTGAAAGGATTTAGTAGAGAACATCGACGATAAACTTCGCAACTTTTGGTCGCTAATAAAAAAGCCTTGCCTTTACCGGAAGTAGCAGACGATGTGCGCGTGACGTCACTGGTTGTAGAGTTCCTCACATCCTCACATTGTTTACAATCATAGCCTCCAGCAATAAGAGCTATTCGGCCCGAGAAAGCGACGATTTTCCCATTAATTTGAACGAGGTTGAAAGATTTGTGGATGAGTAAAGTTAGAGTGAAGCACAAAAAAAAATAAAAGCGACGGCTCCGGGCGGCGGCAGTGTGAGTGTTTCAGATTTAATTGGACACATTTACTAGGATATTTCTGGAAGATCCCTTATCTGCTTATTGTTTTGATAGTGGTTTAGTGAGATTGTAAAGTCATACCTGAAAGTCGGATGGGTGCGGTGAACGGCAGCGGCTCAGAGAAGCCATGGAGGAGCCAAGATCAGAGTTGCCTTTTTTGACAGCTGCTGCAGGACGACGCATAATCCACTGATGTCTCCGGTAAGAGCCGACTTAATATCACAATTTTCCCATCCAAAAACTTGCTGGTTGACGTAGAGAAACATGTTCGCTTGACCGCTCTGTGTTAAAGCTTCACAACAAAAAAAGAAACACAGGCTGTGTCTCGGTCGCTAAAGGCAGCTGCAATCCACCGCTTTCCACCAACAGCATTCTTCTTTGACGTCTCCATTATTAATTGAACAAATTGCAAAAGATTCAGCAACACAGATGTCCAAATTAATGTGTAATTATGCGATGAAAAGAGACAACTTTTAGCTTTAAGTGGTGCTGGGCTAATATGTCCCTTCCAACCCGAGACGTCACAAACACGCGTCATCATTCCGCGACGTTTTCAACAAAAAACTCCGCGGGAAATTTAAAATTGTAATTTAGTAAACTAAACCGGCCGTGTTGGCATGTGTTGCAATGTTAAGATATCATCTGCCTTGAATTACTGCCGGGCAAAACTTGCTCCCCAAATGTATTAGCGCATGCTTACTTTTACCGCCGGGTCAGATTCGTGACGTCATGAGTGACGCTCCCCCTACCGTCATTTTCAAAATGGCGGAGGAGGTTTTTTTTGCTTTTACTGTGTGTAAACCAGGGGTCTTGTTCCACAGCCATACAGATCACACTAATGGTTGTGATATAAAAAAAAATTCACACTCCTACTAATATGCGCCACACTCTGTGAACCCTAACCAAACAAAAATAACAAACATTTCTGGAGAACATTGGCCCTGTAACACATTATAAACGCAACATAAGAATTACCCAAAATTCTAATGCATCCATGAGTCTTGGCTATATTATACATGCGCTAGCACCAACACCCCCCCCCCCCTCCATGCGTAGGTTGAGGTGGGCGGGGTTGGGGACGCCAAGAGTCATGGATGCATTGGAATTCTGGGTATTTCTTATGTTGCGTTTATAATGTGTTACAGGGCCAATGTTCTCCAGAAATGTGTTTGTTATTCTTGTTTGGTTAGGCTTCACAGAGTGTGGCGCATATTAGCAAGAGTTTTAAGTTGTTTATATCACAACCATCAGTGTAAACAGTATGGCTGTTGACCAAGCATGCATTGCAATCTCGTATGAGAAGCAGCGCAGCGAAATGCATGCGTCCTACCGGCACGCGGATAGCATGGTGCAACGGTGGGCCCGATGACATATAGAGCAGAGATCCCTACCACCGGGCCGCGGCCGCAGAATAATTTTTTATACATTTTTTATACATTTTTTCTGTATCACACTCAATTTTTAACTGCATGAAATTGGTCAGCGCAGGGGTGAGAAGAGGTTTTAAAATTATTAGCGCCTGCTTACTTTTACCGCATGCCTTGAGTAAGCGCAGAAGTGAGAAGAGGTTTTTAAATTAATTAGCGCCTCGGCGGCTATTCAAGGAAATACGGTAAACTATCAGACTGCGTGGTCGGTAGTAGTGGGTTTCAGTAGGCCCTTTAAGTGCGTCTTATAGTCCGAAAAATACAGAAATTAATCTGTTAATCAGCCACTATTCCGGGTAGGAGAGATACCAGTTGATCTGCTGTTTCTTTTCTTTTTCTTCTATGTCCCACTCTCCCCTGTGGAGGGGGTCCGGTCCGATACGGTGGCCATGTACTGCTTGCCTGTGTATCGGCTGGGGACATCTCTGCGCTGCTGATCCGCCTCCGCTTGGGATGGTTTCCTGCTGGCTCCGCTGTGAACGGGACTCTCGCTGCTGTGTTGGATCCGCTTTGGACTGGACTCTCACGACTGTGTTGGATCCATTGTGGATTGAATTTTCACAGTATCATGTTAGACCCGCTCGACATCCATTGCTTTCCTCCTCTCCAAGGTTCTCATAGTCATCATTGTCACCGACGTCCCACTGGGTGTGAGTTTTCCTTGCGTGGGCCTACCGAGGATGTCGTGGTGGTTTGTGCAGCCCTTTGAGACACTAGTGATTTAGGGCTATATAAGTAAACATTGATTGATTGATTGATGTGACACAACTCACAAATTAGGTGAATGTTTAACAGAGTGTCATGCTGGTTTAGTCTACAGCGCTTTGTGCATAACACTTTGTACAATAACAACTGTTATCACCGCCACGACCCAAAATAAGCAGCGAGCGGTTGCACGCTCTAACGTGATTAAATGATGTGTGGTATGGCGACACTCCCGGCACGTCTCCTTGCCGCCACCGTGGATACCCATTCCCTGAGCGCTGTTGTCAAAATAGAAGCCTCATATTAACAGTCAACAGTCCGGGCGACAGAGTCTGACCGTCCATCGTAAAAAAGGCCTCGGCGCATGGCAGCCCTGCAGGCACACAGAACCAAGAAGTACTCACACATGCAAGATGCATCGGGGGGATAAATCACCGTCAAGAAGACACACTTTCCCCAGCTGCGTGGATTTATTCAGACGCTGACATTTTTTTGCGGTGAAATCTTGAAAAATCTGACAATAAAACCCTTGGAGGAGCTTGCAGGGAAGGTGGGAAAAAAAAAAAATGACACACTCGTCTTGACGGGCGACGCCGAGGGGTCGCCGGCGCCCCGTCACGAACGTTAGCGACCACCTGTTCGACGTATCAAGCCGCGGCAAAACGGCAAAAGATGAATTTCCCCCGGAGTGTGTCAAAGTTGAACTTGACAAATTGTTATTTTGCGCCACTTCACTCCCAAGGCGCCCGCCATTGACTTTACACACTGGATCAGTTGGTTGTGTGTCAAAAATGTAGCCATGAACTTGACTCATTGGGGACGGCGTGGCGCAGTGGTAGAGTGGCCGTGCGCAACCCGAGGGTCACTGGTTCAAATCCCACCTAGAACCAACCTCGTCACGTCCGTTGTGTCCTGAGCAAGACACTTCACCCTTGCTCCTGTTGGGTGCTGGTTGGCGCCTTGCATGGCAGCTCCCTCCATCAGTGTGTGAATGTGTGTGTGAATGTGGAAGTAGTGTCAAAGCGCTTTGAGTACCTTGAAGGTAGAAAAGCGCTATACAAGTACAACATTTATCATTTATTTATCACTTTGACCATTATCCTATTTTTTTTTTAAGTTGAGTGGTTCAAAAAGTGTCAGACAAATGACTCAACCTGAGTTGGAGTGACTGTCTATTTTGCAACTTTTCACACTGATCAAATTAAAAGGCACTCACAAGTTGTTTGAACGGGCTAAACATGTGTCATGAATTTGACGTAATTGTTATTTTTCACCACTTTAAAGGCCGACTGAAATGAGATTTTCTTATTTAAACGGGGATAGCAGGTCCATTCTATGTGTCATACTTGATCATTTCGCGATATTGCCATATTTTTGCTGAAAGGATTTAGTAGAGAACATCGACGATAAAGTTTGCAACTTTTGGTCGCCAATAAAAAAGCCTTGCAGCAGACGATGTGAGCGTGACGTCACGGGTTGTAGAGCTCCTCACATCCTCACATTGTTTACAATCATAGCCACCAGCAGCTAGAGCGATTCGGACCGAGAAAGCGACAATTTCCCCATTAATTTGAGCGAGGATGAAAGATTCGTGGATGAAGATATTAAAAGTGAAGGACCAGAAAAAAAAAAAAAGCGAGGGCAGTGAGAGCGATTCAGATGTTATTAGACGGATTCTGGAAAGCCCCTTAGTCGTAGGGGTGTGGCCACGGGTGTGGTGACCGCCAGTGTCTCCGGTGGGAGGAGATAATGGTCCGCAGCTGCAGGAGGACGCAAGCTATGCTCATAACTACAGTAAGAGCCGACTTATTACCACAATTTTCTCACCGAAACCTGAGGGTTGACATGTGGTCGGGATCCATGTTCGCTTGACCGCTCTGTTCCACAGTAAAGCTTCACCTTCGGGAATTTTAAACAAGGAAACACCGGCTGTGTGTGTGGCTAAAAGCTAAAAGCTTCCCACTTCCATCTTTTCTACTTTGACTTTTCCATTATAAATTAAACAAATTGCAAAAGAGTCAGCAACACAGATGTCCAGAATACTGTGTAATTATGCAATTAAAGCAGACTACTTATAGCTTGGATTGGGCAAGAAAAAAATGTCCGCTACAACCGATGACGTCAAACGCACGCGTCATCACGGGAAATTTAAAATTGCAATTTAGTAAACTAAAAAGGCCGTATTGGCATGTGTTGCAATGTTAATATTTCATCATTGAAATATAAACTATCAGACTGCGTGGTCGATAGTAGTGGGTTTCAGTAGGCCTTTAAAGTCTCCCAAATTCCTCAGTTTAAATTTTAATACCTTTACAGGGGGGTGTCAAAAAAATCAATTCTGATTACCGTAATTTCCGGACTACAAGCCGCTACTTTTTTCCTACGCCTTGAACCCTGTGGCTTATAAGACGAAGCGGTTAATTCACAGATTTTTCTTTGCTGAATAATAAACTAAGTATGAAATGGCGTTTTCTTTTGGACAAATTTGTTCCCTGCAGGTGCTGCAATGTCCTTCTATTTATATATAGTGCTTTCCTTTCCTGTCTTCTAGCCGTCCATAGCGTTCCTACTGGTACAGATTCTTCATTCATCACTCCAAGCAACGTCTGTAGGTTTTAAAGTATATATATATATATATATATATATCTACATATATATATCTACATATATATATGTATATATATATATATATATCTACATATATATACGTATATATGTATATATACGTATATATGTATATATATATATATATATATATATATATGTATATATATATATAATATATATATATATATATATATATATATATATATATATATATATATATATATATAAAAGGGTTGGCCTGATCCGATATTTGGATCGGATCAGCCGCCGATATTTGCCAAAAAATGCGTATCAGCAAGGCATAGGAAAATGCCGATCCAGATCCAGGTCCGTGTTTTCCAATGTGCCGATTTAAATAATAAATTCCACTCTTCTGCTGCTCCCTAAACTCCGTTACGCATTTTCCAGCACACCTTCAAAACATTCACAGGTCTGCTTTCTAACCGTTCAGGCGGCTGTGTGAATGAAAAAGTTACGGTAAAAATGTCAACTGTGCGGGATTATTTTACCCTACAAAACGAAAAAGATGAAGAGGTGGAGTGCAAAACATACCACAATAAAGTCAAGCGTGGTGGTAAAGTTGTAAGACATTTTAATGACTCTTGCGAGTGAGAGGCTTTTTAGCACTCATCATCGATGAACACAGGAGCAGGCTGACACCTGAGCATCTTGAAGTGCTCGTCTTTTTTAGGAAGAATCTCCCCATTATGCTTGGACTTCAATTGTTTGCCCCCCCCTGACAGGGGCAAACAATTGAAGGGAGTGTGTATATATATATATATTTTTTTTTTTTAAGTTTACACTTGTTCAAGAGCAAGTATTGATGCTGAGTTATAGACATTTTATCCCACTCAGGTTGTTTGTGTATTTTGTTTTTTTAATAATGTATAAAGAATTATTTGCACTTTATACTGTTCACTGTTTTACTGTTTAATGATGCCATTTCTGTTTGTCATGTATAATTTTGGGTATTTTGTGTTTATCTTTGAATACCAACTATTGTGTATTATTCAAACTCACCTAATTCAGCTGACTAGTTGTTATCAAGAGTACTAAAATCCTTTTCAGCATGAATCTGACAACAAAGTAGGCTAAATAACTTTAAACTTTAATACATGCTCGGATAGGCCAGTATCGGTATCGGATCGGAAGTGCAAAAACCTGGATCGGGACATCCCTAATAAATATATATATGTATATATATATATATATATATATATATATATATGTGTGTGTGTGTGTTTTTTACAACCTAACCACAAAACATTGACTTTTAGGGGTGTCGGAAAAATCTATTGGAAAATAATCTATCCGAATTGCGATTGAAAGAGAAGGACAGATAAAATCGATTTATCGACCAGGTCTGCAAATAATCGGCAATGAGGACTACCTTTAATGGACAGGCCAAAAGTTTGGACACACCTTCTCATTCCCAACACAACTTGTGGTCCCAACCCCATTGATAAAGCAAGAAATTCCACTAATCAACCCTGATCAGTGTGTCCAAGTGAAAACCATTTCAGGTGACTGCCTCTTGAAGCTCATTCAGAGAATGTCAAGAGTGTGCAAAACAGTAATCAGAGAATAGAATAGAATATAAAACATGTTTTCAGTTATTTCACCTTTTTTTTTTAAAAGTACATAACTCATTCATAGTTTTGATGCCTTCAGGGACAATCTACAATGTAAATAGTCATGAAAGAAAACCAAAAAAAAACGCATTGAATGAGAAGGTGTGTACAAACTTTTGGCCTGTACTTTATTCATCACAATAAAAAGTGTTGTGTATTGCGTCCTGAACTTAAATAATTTGTACTTTTTTCCACCTCACATGCCCATTATTGACAAAGACAGTCCAATACTCAACAAAACCTAACAATCAATCATTGCTTTTAAATATTAATGATGATGAAAACTATTAAGCTGTTGCCTGCATCTTTAAAAAGTGTCGGTACTGTCAATATTGTCATTTCACCACTAATCATTAACTTTGTCTTTTCATCACACATTTGTAACAGGAAGTCGGGTGAAAGCAGGCCGAAAATGACGCATGCATGTGGTGTTCTTGCCTTGGACATGGTTTCAAAAGCCAATTTGGGGGTAACTTATTTTAAAAATCCTGAGATATTCCATCAGAAAGAGGGAACAAGTTGTTAAAACCACGAAAAATGCAAATTAAGGTGGTTGCTGAGCTGAACCTGTCAGGCTTTCCCCTGACAGTTTGTCTATGTTTTAGTTTTATCCTCTGCATTTGTCTGTTTCCTGTGTTAAGTATCTCCTGTCTTTAGTTCCTGTCTAGTGCTCTTATTTTGTCAGCTTCCTGTCTTGTTCCCTGAGTGCTGTGTTCCCCTTCAGCTGCGGCTGATTGGCATCTGGCCACACCTGTTGCCAATCAGCCTGCTCCTATTTGTACCTCCTTTGTCTTGTGTCAGTTGCTGGATCATTGCATTGTCATTTGTATTGTATTGCATTGCATCGTCGTTGCCACATTGTCACGCTTGTCGTGTCATTTTGTTACAGCTACTACCTGTCGTGCTACATTTTGTCCTGGTCGTCGTAGCGGTAAGCTGTTTCTGTTAGCATTAGCTATTTCCAGTTTTTCTGTTTGTTATCCTCTAGCTTCCATGCTAAAGCTCCTTTTTGTTTTTCTAGCTCCCAGTGCTAGCTCTCTTAGTTTGTTATTCTGACCACGTGCGTGCTTTTCGTTTGTTCTTGTGTAGTTTTAATTAAATCATGTTTTCTTGCTCCATGCCTGCCTCCATCTCTGCATCACAAATAACCCTGACAGAACCTGTAAATTTGAACTTTTGTAATTCTGTGACATGAGCAGCTGGAGGGCAATGAACCAGAAGTCTACCGCTAATCATTTCCTTTTGCCATAGTCATATTAATAATAGCATAAATCAGTTGCTTGTATGCTCTACTCAAAGCGGCAGCAATTGAATCATTTATTTTTTTCACCGTAATTAATTGCTCAATTAAATGGTTTTACACATTTTGCAACGGAGATTGAGGATTCTCACACATGACGCAGACCCGATAATCAATCAAACAAGTCAATTAGCAGCTGAAACTGCCTTCTGCAGGATTTCTAACAGCTACACTTGGCACCTGAAGGCGACATCATCCTTGTATTGAAATGTAATCAGCGGAAAACAAAACGTTCCAGGCTATTCTGGAACGAGCAGCACCGGGCGTAATGTCCTGATAGAGTACTCCAACTTCCTTCGACACACTTTTTCTTTTTTTTTTTGGATCCAGCACCACATTGCAGACGCGTGATTCATCCCAGGAGACGGGAACCTACACAAACCTCACACAGGCTCAGACCGCGGAGTTTTTAGGGTTTTTTGCGGCGCTCCCAGCGTCATTTTAAGGACGACTCATGAGAATGACAACATTAAACAGGCTGTTAAGCTGAATGCAAAGTCGGTATAAAAGCAGAGCTCTAAAATCTAGTGCTGATGGTACTCAGCGGCAGGAACAGGGAGACTAGTTAGGGTAGAGCAGGGGTTACCAACGCGGTGCCTGCGGGCACCAGGTAGCCCGTAAGGACCAGGTGAGTAGCCCGCTGGCCTGTTCTAAAAATAGCTCAACTAGTAGAACTTACCTGTGAGCTGCCTCTATTTATAAAATGTTATTTATTTACTAGCAAGTTGGTCTCGCGTTGCTCGGCATTTTTAATTCCAAAGAGAAAAAAGTCAAGTAGAATTGGAAAATCCAAGAAAATATGTTAAAGACTTGGTCTTCACTTGTTTAAATAAATTCATTTAATTGTTTAAATAAATTCATTTATTTCAGAAAGACAATTTTAGAGAAAAAATACAACCTTAAAAATGATTTTAGGATTTTTAAACACATATACCAGTACCTTTTTACCTTTTTAAATTCCTTCCTCTTCTTTCCTGACAATTTAAATCAATGTTCAAGTACATTTTTTTTTTATTGTAAAGGATACATAAATTTTAATTAAATTCTTCATTTTGGCTTCTGTTTTTTCGACCAAGAATATTTGTGAAATATTTCTTCAAACTTATTATGATTAAAATTACAAAAAATTTATTCTGGCAAATCTAGAAAGTCTTTAGAATCAAATTTAAGTCTTATTTCAAAGTCTTTTGAATTTATTTTAAATTTTTTGTTCTGGAAAATCTAAAAGAAATAATGATTTGTCCGTTAGAAATATAGCTTGGTCCAATTTGTTATATATTCTAACAAAGTGCAGATTGGATTTTAACCTATTTAAAACATGTCATCAAAATTTTAAAATAAATCTTAATCAGGAAAAATTACTAATGATGTTCCATAAATAATTTTTTTAATTTTTAAAAAAAGATTTGAATTAGCTAGTTGTTCTCTTCTTTTTTTCGGTTGAATTTTGATTTTTAAAGGGTCGAAATTGAAGATAAACTATGTTTCAAAATGTATTTTTATGTTTTTTTCCTGTTTTCTCCTCTTTTAAACCGTTCAATTAAGTGTTTTTTCATCATTTATTCTCTACAAAAAACCTTCCGTAAAAGGAAAAAAAATGTACGACGAAATGACGGACAAAAATACCCATTTTTTTACATGTATATATAGATTTATTTATTAAAGGTAAATTGAGCAAATTGGCTATTTCTGGCAATTTATTTGTGTATCAAACTGGCAGCCCTTTGCATTAATCAGTACCCAAGAAGTAGCTCTTGGTTTCAAAAAGGTTGGTGACCCCTGGGATAGAGGGAAAGATGAATGCAGCAATGTACAGAGTGCAGCCCGAAAGCATTCACAGCACTTCACTGTTTCTACATTTTGGTATGTTACAGCCTTATTCCAAGATGTAATAAATTAATTGTTGTCCTCAAAATTCTACAGGTAATACCCCATAATAACAATGTGAAAAGTTTTTTTTTTTTTAATTTTGCACTTTTACTAATCATAAAAATATGTATTCAAAGCCTTTTGCTCAATACTCTGTTGATGCACCTTCTTGAGTATGAGGCCACAAGCTGGGCACACCTATCTTTGGGCAGTTTCTCTCATTCCTCCTTGCAGCAGCTCTCAAGCTCCATCAGGTTAGTGAAGTGAATTATATTTATATAGCACTTTTCTCTAGTGACTCAAAGCGCTTTACATAGTGAAACCCAATATCTAAGTTACATTTAAACCAGTGTGGGTGGCACTGGGAGCAGGTGGGTAAAGTGTCTTGCCCAAGGACACAGCGGCAGTGACTGGGATGGCAGAAGCAGGGATCGAACCTGGAACTCTCAAGTTGCTGGCACGGCCACTCTACCAATTGAGCTATTGGTTTTCACCCAGGATGTCTCTGTACATTGCTGCATTCATCTTAGTCTAGTCGGGGAGGTGACCAAGAACCCAACGGTCACTCTGTCAGACCTACAGCATTCCTCTATGGAGAGAGGAGAACTTTCCAGAAGGACAACCGTCCCTGCAGCAAACCACCAATCTGGCCTTTATGGTGGAGTGGCCAGACGGAACCCATTTCTTAGTAAAAAAAAGTTGGCCAAAATGGACTTCAAAGACTCTCAGATCATGAGAAACAAAATTCTCTCACCAGGCCAATACCATCCCTACAGTGAAGCATGGTGGTGGCAGGAACAGAAGACTCGCCAGGATAGAGGGAAAAATGAATGCAGAAATGTACGGAGACATCCTGGATGAAAACCACCACTTCCAATCCCACTTGATGGCGCTTTGGAAGTGTGGCAAAGAGGAATGGGCAAGCTTGTGGCATCATATTCAAAAAGCCTTGAAAATGTAATTTTCGACAAAGGTGGGGCGGCATGGCGTAGTGGGTAGAGCGGCCGTGCCAGAAACCTGAGGGTTGCAGGTTCGCTTCTCACCTATTGACATCCAAATCGCTGCCGTTGTGTCCTTGGGCAGGACACTTCACCCTTGCCCCCGGTGCCGCTCACACTGGTGAATGAATGATTGGTGGTGGTCGGAGGGGCCGTAGGCGCAAAACTGGCAGCCACGCTTCCGTCAGTCTACCCCAGGGCAGCTGTGGCTACAGATGTAGCTTACCACCACCAGGTGTGAATGAATGATGGGTTCCCACTTCTCTGTGAGGGCTTTGATTATCTAACAATAGAAAAGCGCGATATAAATCTAATCCATTATTATTATTATTATTATTAGGTGCATCAACAAAGTTTTGAGCAAAGGCTATAAATAATTAAATAATTGTGTTGTTGGTGTTTTTTTATTTCTAATGCATTTGTAAAAATAAAAACATTTTCACATTGTCATTATTGGGTATTGTCTGTAGAATTTTGAGGACAAAAATGAATGTATTTATCATTATAATCAGTATATTATGTGTTTTGGAATATCAATCAATCAATCAATCAATGTTTACTTATATAGCCCTAAATCACTAGTGTCTCAAAGGGCTGCACAAACCACTACGACATCCTCGGTAGGCCCACATAAGGGCAAGGAAAACTCACACCCAGTGGGACGTCGGTGACAATAATGACTATGAGAACCTTGGAGAGGAGGAAAGCAATGGATGTCGAGCGGGTCTAACATGATACTGTGAAAGTTCAATCCACAATGGATCCAACACAGTCGCGAGAGTCCAGTCCAAAGCGGATCCAACACAGCAGCGAGAGTCCCGTTCACAGCGGAGCCAGCAGGAAACCATCCCAAGCGGAGGCGGATCAGCAGCGCAGAGATGTCCCCAGCCGATACACAGGCAAGCAGTACATGGCCACCGGATCGGACCGGACCCCCTCCACAAGGGAGAGTGGGACATAGAAGAAAAAGAAAAGAAACAGCAGATCAACTGGTCTAAAAAGGGAGTCTATTTAAAGGCTAGAGTGGAATAAGGCTGTAAATAACAAAATGTGGAAAAACAATACGCAAAAAAGTCAACAATTGGACTCCCTAAATCAGGGCGGTTCAACAGGCGGCCTGGGGGTCAAAACTGGCACGGAAATGACACCATATCAGCACCTCGAGTTCCAAACTTCGGAAACAAACATTTTTTGTAGCAAATTCTTAAAAACACTAATGTGTTCATGTTGTATAAAATAACTTGGACCACTGAAAACACATTGGCAGATCCTTACATTGACATTTTAACCCTGGGTCTTATTTGGTGTTCCACAGAGCACCTCTTTAAGTCCTCTACTTCTCAGCAATTTGTTTTATTTTGTAATATAATTTATGCACCTAAGGTTCTGCATTGGCTTGTTTATTTCAGATTTAGTGGTTTGTGAAACCTCTTTAGTTATACTAGTGGTGTTCCACAAGGTCCTCTCTTTTTCACCATTTGGGGGTTATTCAACTGTTGGCCAGTGAGTTCATTTCAAAAAACTTGGAAGACTCACATTTTTGCAACAAAAACACTAGAGGGCTCTAATAGAGATGATCTTAGCTTTTCTGCGGAAAGGACCTTAAAAACAGCAAAGCGCTCCTATAACTCTGACAAAATAAATAGACCAAAATCAAATGTCTACTAACCACGCTGGTTCTCTGGAGTACACAAAATAAGAATAATAGAGAAGGGATCTTCAGCTTTCTGGATATGTGGCCTCCAAAACAATAGCCAGAAATAATAGTTGTAAAATTTGGAACTGAAAAGTACAATCGCAGACATCAAAATCGCCATCGCAAGACATCTGTCCAATATCGAGAGACTTCAGCTCAGGTTCAAACAAAAAAAAAAATCAAACTACACAAGCCTTCCATTTGAATTTTTGCTGCGATTTGACCATTTTTGATGATACTGACGCAGACCGGTAACCCAATGTCTGTCCAGGCTGCTCAGTACAATACGGCTGAATAAGCCAACAATTTTACAATAATCGTAAGGAATACAGGAGAATACGTAAGTCGACAATTTGACAACGCCATGTAAATAATAATAATTATGTCCTGCAGGCACGTGCCTCCAGAAGGAACGCTGAAAATTGTTACAACGTCTGCCCTGTACAATATGGCTGAATAAGCCAACAATTTTACAATAATCGTAAGGAATACAGTAGAATGCGTAAGTCAACAATTGACGACAATATGAAAATAATAATAATAATAATTATGCCTACAGAAGGAACGCTGAAACTTATTGCACGTCTGCTCAGTACAATATGGCTGAATTAGCCAACAATTTTACAATAATTGTATGGAATACAGTAGAATACTAAGTCCACAATTTGACGACAATATGAAAATAATAATATTAATTATGCCCTGCAGGTACGTGCCTCCAGAAGGAGCGCTGAAAATTGTTACACGTCTGCCCTGTACAATATGCTGAATAAGCCAACAATTTTACAATAATCGTAAGGAATACAGGAGAATACGTAAGTCGACAATTTGACAACGCCATGTAAATAATAATAATTATGTCCTGCAGGCACGTGCCTCCAGAAGGAACGCTGAAAATTGTTACACGTCTGCCCTGTACAATATGGCTGAATAAGCCAACAATTTTACAATATCGTAAGGAATACAGTAGAATGCGTAAGTCAACAATTTGACGACAATATGAAAATAATAATAATAATAATTATGCCTACAGAAGGAACGCTGAAACTTATTGCACGTCTGCTCAGTACAATATGGCTGAATTAGCCAACAATTTTACAATAATTGTATGGAATACAGTAGAATACGTAAGTCCACAATTGACGACAATATGAAAAATAATAATAATAATTATGCCCTGCAGGTACGTGCCTGCAGAAGGAACGCTGAAAATTGTTACACGTCTGCCCTGTACAATATGGCTGAATAAGCCAACAATTTTACAATAATCGTAAGGAATACAGTAGAATGCGTAAGTCAACAATTTGACGACAATGTGTAAATAATAATAATAATAATAATTATGCCTACAGAAGGAACGCTGAAACTTATTGCACGTCTGCTCAGTACAATATGGCTAAAATAGCCAACAATTTTACAATAATCGTAAGGAAAACAGTAGAATACGTAAGTCGACAATTTGACAACACCATGTAAATAATAATAATAATTATGTCCTGCAGGCACATGCCTCCAGAAGGAACGCTGAAATTTTTTACACGTCTGCCCTGTACAATATGGCTGAATAAGCCAACAATTTTACAATAATCGTAAGGAATACAGAAGAATGCGTAAGTCAACAATTTGACGACAATGTGTAAATAATAATAATAATAATAATAATAATTATGCCTACAGAAGGAACGCTGAAACTTATTGCACGTCTGCCTCAGTACAATATGGCTGAATTAGCCAACAATTTTACAATAATTGTATGGAATACAGTAGAATACGTAAGTCCACAATTGACGACAATATGAAAATAATAATAATAATTATGCCCTGCAGGTACGTGCCTGCAGAAGGAGCGCTGAAAATTATTGCACGTCTGCTCGGGCTGCTCAGTACAATATGGCTAAAATAGCCAACAATTTTACAATAATCGTAAGGAAAACAGTAGAATACGTAAGTCGGCAATTTGACGACAGTATGAAAATAATAATAATAATTATGCCATGCAGGCACGTGCCTCCAGAAGGAACGCTGAAAATTGTTACACGTCTGCCCTGTACAATATGGCTGAATAAGCCAACAATTTTACAATAATCGTAAGGAATACAGTAGAAATACGTAAGTCGACAATTTGACGACAATATGCAAATAATAATAATAATAATTATTGCCCTGCAGGCACATGCCTGCAGAAGGAACGCTAAAAATTATTGCACGTCTGCTCAGGCTGCTCAGTACAATATGGCTAAATTAGCCAAAAATTTTACAATAATCGTAAGGAATACAGTAGAAAACGTAAGTCGACATTTGACGACAATATGTAAATAATAATAATAATTTTGCCCTGCAGGCACATGCCTGCAGAAGGAACGCTAAAAATTATTGCACGTCTGCTCAGGCTGCTCAGTACAATATGGCTGAATTAGCCAACAATTTTACAATAATTGTATGGAATACAGTAGAATACGTAAGTCCACAATTTGACGACAATATGAAAATAATAATAATAATTATGCCCTGCAGGTACGTGCCTGCAGAAGGAGCGCTGAAAATTATTGCACGTCTGCTCGGGCTGCTCAGTACAATATGGCTAAGATAGCCAACAATTTTACAATAATCGTAAGGAATACAGTAGAAAGAATACGTAAGTCGACAATTTGACGACAATATGCAAATAATAATAATAATAATTATGCCCTGCAGGCACATGCCTGCAGAAGGAACGCTCAAACTTATTGCACGTCTGCTCAGGCTGCTCAGTACAATATGGCTGAATTAGCCAACAATTTTACAATAATTGTATGGAATACAGTAGAATACGTAAGTCCACAATTTGACGACAATATGAAAATAATAATAATAATTATGCCCTGCAGGCACGTGCCTGCAGAAGGAGCGCTGAAAATTATTGCACGTCTGCTCGGGCTGCTCAGTACAATATGGCTAAATTAGCCAACAATTTTACAATAATCGTAAGGAATACAGTAGAAAAACGTAAGTCGACAAATTTGACGACAATATGTAAATAATAATACTAATTTTGCCCTGCAGGCACGTGCCTGCAGAAGGAACGCTGAAAATTATTGCACGTCTGCCCAGGCTGCTCAGTACAATATGGCTGAATAAGCCAACAATTTTTACAATAATCGTAAGGAATACAGTAGAATACGTAAGTCGACAATTTGACGACAATGTGCAAATAATAATAATAATAATTATGCCCTGCAGGCACGTGCCTGCAGAAGGAAGCGCTGAAAATTATTGCACGTCTGCCCAGGCTGCTCAGTACAATATGGCTAAAATAGCCAACAATTTTACAATAATCGTGAGGAAAACAGTAGAATACGTAAGTCGACAATTTGACGACAGTATGAAAATAATAATAATAATTATGACCTGCAGGCACGTGCCTCCAGAAGGAAACGCTGAAAATTATTGCACGTCTGCCCAGGCTGCTCAGTACAATATGGCTGAATAAGCCAACAATTTTTCTATAATCGTAAGGAATACAGTAGAATACGTAAGTCGACAATATGACGACGATATGTAAATAATAATTAAGCCCTGCAGGCGCATACCTGCAGAAGGAACGCCGGAAATTGTCACACCTGTTTGCCGGGCTACTCAGTACAATATGGCTGAATAAGCCATAAGTTTACAATAATCATAAGGAATACAGTAGAATACGTAATTCAACAATTTGACGACAATATGTAAATAATATGGGACAAGCGGTAGAGAACGGATGGATGGATGTAATAATAATAATAAGGAACGCTGAAAATTGTTACACACAACAATCGTAAGGAATACAGTAGAATACGTGCAGTAAGTCAACAATTTGACGACAATATGTAAATATTAAATAGTAATAATTATGCCCTGCAGGCACATGCCTCCAGAAGGAATGCTGAAAATTGTCACACGTCCGCCCAGGCTGCTCAGTACAATATGGCTTCAGCGACAAGACGTAAACCAACCATTGATGATGCACATGCATGTCACCAGAAGCAATGTCCAAAATGTTATCATTCTGTCTGCGCAGGCTGCTCAGTACAAAAGAAAGATGGCTAAATAAGTTACAATAAGCACCGACGCCGCATGTTTTTTAGTCGGCTTATGCATACTAGAAAGGAACCAGTTGTTTGCTACATGTATCTCCGTGCAGGCTGCTCAGTACAATATGGCTTCAGCAACAATAAGAAAAATAATGCCACTTCCTGGACAGTTAAAGGCCGACTGAAATTAGATGTTCTTATTTAAACGGGAATAGCAGGTCCATTCTATGTGTCATACTTGATCATTTCGCGATATTGTCATATTTTTGCTGAAAGGATTTAGTAGAGAACGTCGACGATAAAGTTCGCAACTTTTGGTCGCTAATAAAAAAGCCTTCCCTGTACCGGAAGTAGCAGACGACGTGCGCGTGATGTCACTGGTTGTAGAGCTCCTCACATCCTCACATTGTTTACAATCATGGACACCAGCAGCGAGAGCGACTGGGACCGAGAAAGCCAAAATTTCCCCATTAATTTGAGCGAAGATGAAAGATTCGTGGATGAGGATAGTGAGAGTGAAAATAACAATAATAAAATAAAAGTTAAAAAATTTTAAAAAGGCGAGGGCAGTGGGAGCGATTCAGATGTTATTAGACACATTTACTAGGATAGTTCTGGAAAATCCCTTTTCTGCTTATTCTGTTACCAGGGTTTTAGTGAGATTATATGGTACCTGAAAGTCGGAGGGGTGTGGTGACCGCCAGTGTTTCTGAGGGAGGCCACGCAGCTGCAGGAGGACGCAAGCTCCGCTCATAACTACGGTAAGAGCCGACTTATTACCACAATTTTCTCACACAAACCTGCCGGTTGACATGTGGTCGGGAACCATGTTCACTTGACAACTCTCTTCCATAGTTAAGCTTCACCTTTGGGAATTTTAAACAAGGAAACATTGTTTGTGTTGCTAAAGGCAGCTGCAATACGCCGCTTCTCACCTACATCTTTCTTCTTTGACGTCTCCATTATTATTTGAACAAATTACAAACAATTCAGCAACACAGATGTCCAGAATACTATGTAATTATGCGATTGAAGCAGACTACTTATAGCTTGGATCGGGCTGGAAAAAAATGTCCGCTACAACTGGTGACATCAAACGCACGCGTCATCATACCGCGACGTTTTCAACAGGACACTTTGCGGGAAATTTAAAATTGCAATTTAGTAAACTAAAAAGGCCGTATTGGCATGTGTTGCAATGTTAATATTTCATCATTGATATATAAACTATCAGACTGTGTGGTCGGTAGTAGTGGCTTTCAGTAGGCCTTTAAAATATTATTATATTATAAAATATTATAAAATATTCAAATATTATAAATGAAATATTAACATTGCAACACATGCCAATACGGCCTTTTTAGTTTACTAAATTGCTATTTTAAATTTCCGGGAGTTTCTTCTTGAAAACGTCGCGTAATGATGACGTGTAGCCTTGACATCACGGGCTGTTAGGAAATATAAGCGCTGCACACACACACAGCTAAAAGTCGTCTGCTTTAACCTCATAATTACACAGCATTTTGGACATCTATGTTGCTGAATCCTTTGCAATTTTTTCAATTAATATTGGAGAAGTCAAAGTAGAACAATGGAGTTGGGAAGCTTTAGCCTTTAGCCACACAAACACACGGTGATTCATTGTTTAAAATTCACGGAGGTGAAACTTTACTATGGATCACAACGAACATGGATCCCGACCGAATGTCAACCAGCAGGTTTCGGTGAGAAAATTGTGGTAAAAAGTCGCTTCTTACCGGAGATCAGCTGAGCTTGTGCCGCCCATAAAACTGCCGTCGACTTCCCTGAGACACTGCGCGTCAACACACCCGTGGACACACACCTCCGACTATCAGGTACTGTTAAAACTCACTAAAACACTAGCAACACATTAGAAAGGTAAGGGATTTCCCAGAATTATCCTAGTAAATGTGTCTAAAAACATCAGAATCCGTCCCAGCGCAATCGTGTTTTTTTTTTAACTTTTTTTTTTTTTTCCTAGTCCGTCGCTATCAATATCCTCAAACACAAATCTTTCATCCTCGCTCAAATTAATGGGGATATTGTCGTTTTCTCGGTCCGAATAGCTGCTTTTGTTGGAGGCTCCCATTAAAATCAATGTGAATATGTGAGGAGCCATCAAACATGTGACGTCATCGTCTGCGATTCCGGTAGAGGCAGGGCTTTTCTTTTAGCAAGCAAAAGTTGCGAACTTTATCGTGGATGTTCTCTACTAAATCCTTTCAGCAAAAATATGGCAATATCGCGAAATGATCAAGTATGACACATAAAATGGACCTGCTATCCCCGTTTAAATAAGAAAATCTCATTTCAGTAGGCCTTTAAAGGCCTACTGAAAGCCACTACTACCCACCACGCAGTCTGATAGTTTATATATCAATGATGAAATATTAACATTGCAACACATGCCAATACGGCCTTTTTAGTTTACTAAATTACAATTTTAAATTTCCAGGGAGTTTTGTCTTGAAAACGTCGTGTAATGATGACGTGTACGCAAGACGTCACGCGTTTTTAGAAAGTATGAGCGCTGCACACACACACAGCTAAAAGTCGTCTGCTTTAACCTCATAATTACACAGCATTTTGGACATCTATGTTGCTGAATCCTTTGCAATTTTTTCAATTAATACTGGAGAAGTCAAAGTAGAAAGATGGAGTTGGGAAGCTAAAACCTTTAGCCACACAAACACACGGTGATTCATTGTTTAAAATTCACGGAGGTGAAACTTTACTATGGATCACAACGAACATGGATCCCGACCGAATGTCAACCAGCAGGTTTCGGTGAGAAAATTGTGGTAAAAAGTCGCTTCTTACCGGAGATCAGCTGAGCTTGTGCCGCCCATAAAACTGCCGTCGACTTCCCTGAGACACTGCGCGTCAACACACCCGTGGACACACACCTCCGACTATCAGGTACTGTTAAAACTCACTAAAACACTAGCAACACATTAGAAAGGTAAGGGATTTCCCAGAATTATCCTAGTAAATGTGTCTAAAAACATCAGAATCCGTCCCAGCGCAATTGTGTTTTTTTTTTAACTTTTTTTTTTTTTTTTCCTAGTCCGTCGCTATCAATATCCTCAAACACGAATCTTTCATCCTCGCTCAAATTAATGGGGATATTGTCGTTTTCTCGGTCCGAATAGCTGCTTTTGTTGGAGGCTCCCATTAAAATCAATGTGAATATGTGAGGAGCCATCAAACATGTGACGTCATCGTCTGCGATTCCGGTAGAGGCAGGGCTTTTCTCCAGTTGCGAACTTTATCGTGGATGTTCTCTACTAAATCCTTTCAGCAAAAATATGGCAATATCGCGAAATTATCAAGTATGACACATAAAATGGACCTGCTATCCCCGTTTAAATAAGAAAATCTCATTTCAGTAGGCCTTTGAAGGCCTACTGAAAGCCACTACTACCCACCACGCAGTCTGATAGTTTATATATCAATAATGAAATACTAACATTGCAACACATGCCAATACGGCCTTTTTAGTTTACTAAATTACAATTTTAAATTCCCAGGGAGTTTTGTCTTGAAAACGTCGTGTAATGATGATGTGTACGCAAGACGTCACGCGTTTTTAGAAAGTATGAGCGCTGCACACACACACAGCTAAAAGTCGTCTGCTTTAACCGCATAATTATACAGTATTTTGTAGATCTGTGTTGCTGAATCTTTTGCAATTTGTTCAATTAATATTGGAGAAGTCAAAGTAGAAAGATGAAGTTGGGAAGCTTTAGTCTTTAGCCACACAAACACACGGTGATTCCTTGTTTAAAATTCCCGGAGGTGAAAATTTACTATGGATCAGAGCGCGGTCAAGAGAACATGAATCCAGACCAAATGTCAACCAGCAGGTTTCGGTGAGAAAATTGTGGTTAAAAAGTCGCTTCTTACCGGACGGAGAAAAGCTGAGCTTGTGCCGTCCATGAAGCTGCCGTCGACTTCCCTGAGAAATTGGCGTCAACACAGTGAAGTGAAGTGAAGTATATTTGTATAGCGCTTTTCTCAAGTGACTCAAAGCGCTTTACATAGTGAAACCCAATATCTAAGTTACATTTAAACCAGTGTGGGTGGCACTGGGAGCAGGTGGGTAAAGTGTCTTGCCCAAGGACACAACGGCAGTAACTAGGGTGGCACAAGCGGGAATCGAACCTGCAACCCTCAAGTTGCTGACACGGCCACTCTACCAACCGAGCTATGCCGCCCAGGTACTGTTAAACTCACTAAAACACTAGCAACACAATAGAAAGATAAGGGATTTCCCAGAATTATCCTAGTAAATGTGTTTAAAAGCATCGGAATCCGTCCCAGCGCAATTGTGTTTTTTTTTTAACTTTTTTTTTTTTTTTCCTAGTCCGTCGCTATCAATATCCTCAAACACGAATCTTTCATCCTCGCTCAAATTAATGGGGATATTGTCGTTTTCTCGGTCCGAATAGCTGCTTTTGTTGGAGGCTCCCATTAAAAACAATGTGAATATGTGAGGAGCCATCAAACATGTGACGTCATCGTCTGCGATTCCGGTAGAGGCAGGGCTTTTCTTTTAGCAAGCAAAAGTTGCGAACTTTATCGTGGATGTTCTCTACTAAATCCTTTCAGCAAAAATATGGCAATATCGCGAAATTATCAAGTATGACACATAAAATGGACCTGCTATCCCCGTTTAAATAAGAAAATCTCATTTCAGTAGGCCTTTAAAGGCCTACTGAAACCCACTACTACCGACCACGCAGTCTGATAGTTTATATATCAAAAATGAAATATTAACATTGCAACACATGCCAATACGGTCTTTTTAGTTTACGAAATTACAATTTTAAAATTCCAGGGAGTTTTGTCTTGAAAACGTCGTGTAATGATGATGTGTACGCAAGACATCACGCGTTTTTAGAAAGTATGAGCGCTGCACACACACACAGCTAAAAGTCGTCTGCTTTAACCGCATAATTATACAGTATTTTGTAGATCTGTGTTGCTGAATCTTTTGCAATTTGTTCAATTAATATTGGAGAAGTCAAAGTAGAAAGATGAAGTTGGGAAGCTTTAGTCTTTAGCCACACAAACACACGGTGATTCCTTGTTTAAAATTCCCGGAGGTGAAAATTTACTATGGATCAGAGCGCGGTCAAGAGAACATGAATCCAGACCAAATGTCAACCAGCAGGTTTCGGTGAGAAAATTGTGGTTAAAAAGTCGCTTCTTACCGGACGGAGAAAAGCTGAGCTTGTGCCGTCCATGAAGCTGCCGTCGACTTCCCTGAGAAATTGGCGTCAACACAGTGAAGTGAAGTGAAGTATATTTGTATAGCGCTT
The DNA here is from genome assembly GCF_033978795.1 of Nerophis ophidion. Taxonomy (NCBI): domain Eukaryota; kingdom Metazoa; phylum Chordata; class Actinopteri; order Syngnathiformes; family Syngnathidae; genus Nerophis; species Nerophis ophidion. The sequence continues at coordinate 77,104,303 of NC_084618.1, forward strand.
TTCTCAAGTGACTCAAAGCGCTTTACATAGTGACACCCAATATCTAAGTTACATTTAAACCAGTGTGGGTGGCACTGGGAGCAGGTGGGTAAAGTGTCTTGCCCAAGGACACAACGGCAGTAACTAGGGTGGCACAAGCGGGAATCGAACCTGCAACCCTCAAGTTGCTGACACGGCCACTCTACCAACCGAGCTATGCCGCCCAGGTACTGTTAAACTCACTAAAACACTAGCAACACAATAGAAAGATAAGGGATTTCCCAGAATTATCCTAGTAAATGTGTTTAAAAGCATCGGAATCCGTCCCAGCGCAATTGTGTTTTTTTTTTAACTTTTTTTTTTTTTTTCCTAGTCCGTCGCTATCAATATCCTCAAACACGAATCTTTCATCCTCGCTCAAATTAATGGGGATATTGTCGTTTTCTCGGTCCGAATAGCTGCTTTTGTTGGAGGCTCCCATTAAAATCAATGTGAATATGTGAGGAGCCATCAAACATGTGACGTCATCGTCTGCTACTTCCGGTAGAGGCAGGGCTTTTCTTTTAGCAAGCAAAAGTTGCGAACTTTATCGTGGATGTTCTCTACTAAATCCTATCAGCAAAAATACGGCAATATCGCGAAATGATCAAGTATGACACATAGAATGGACCTGCTATCCCCGTTTAAATAAGAAAATCTCATTTCAGTAGGCCTTTAAAGACGCGCTTAAAACATTGTACGGTTACCACAGTTTGACCCCAGGACGGACTTTTCCCATCATTTCCTAAAGTGTTTTCTTACGGCGCTAAGCAAGCAGAATGTTAATGAACAGTCCCCCCGACCAGACGGGGCACACGTGCTGCGTTGCAGATCTGCTCGTCAATGTGCCTTTTGTTGGGACTTGCGGGTGTTTCCACATCCAACACTCCAATAGAAGGTCGACCCCGACGGGGTCCGCTCCCGTCGTCCACTCAGGAGAACCACAACCTCGGGGGGGCCCTCCCAAGAAGGCTTGAGGGAGGGGGGGGGTACCCCCTTTTCTGTGTGACACCATCCTCTCATGTATTATCATAATGACGCCGCTGCAAGTTGAACTGTGTAATGAAAGCGGGTCTGGATGGAGGAGGGGGTCCAGGTGCAGATATCAGAAGGGGCGGCAACCACTGGGTGACATGACACATGTGTAAACAAGCATTGTATACATCACCAACCCCTCTTATCACAACAGGCTGTGGGTGCAGCATCATAACAAATCTCTGCAGATGTTTGTAACCTGCAGAAAAAGGGACTTGAAAGCAGTTCCAGTTGCACACACCTTTTGTAGCTTCAGCATGCTTGACACATGCTCAGCTCTGCACCACCTTATTGACACAGCAATAACACTAAGAAATCACCTTATAATGCATCAGCAGAACTAATGCATGTGACGCCAAGTTGTGATATAAATATTAATATAAAAAATATTGTGCAAATATTGATGTTTTTTGTTATTTTTTTCCCCCGGTGCATTATTGCAGCAGACATGCATCACAATTCAAAAAAGAAACAATATGGAAGATGTGCTTTGTGGAGGTTAAAAGGGTGCCCGGGAGATGATGCACGCGCGGCGGCGTGATTCATTCTCCACGCCGGATGCAAGCCCGGAGCTCAAACGCCACAGTACCCGAAAAAATGCCCTCCTCCCCGGGGCAGCGAGTAGCTCAGACCCCGCTGGTAAGCGAGCGTAATTTTTTTTTTTTTTTTTTTTTTAAACACCTCCAGCTCAGAACCGTTTCTTGCCGGTTCTGAGCGGTCACTCCGTCTATTGTTGGAGGTCGGAAACAATCCGAGCCCAAGTCTGGAGGACAAAACAAGACAAAAAAAAAAAAAAAACCTCACCGAGACCAGCCAGCGTCTCCGCCGCCTCGATGGTCGCGACCGACGGTTAAGTTCGCGGCTACTCACCGGCTTGGGGGGGGGAGAAGCGGAGAAAGTCCTCGCGAATTGTCGCCTCTTGTTGTTTTTAAATATGGTTCCCCCGCGAACGGCTCAACGTCAACGAGCGAGTATAGTGGATAGACTCCGGCGGAGCGCAGTAAGTTGAAGTGTCAAATTACATCGGCTATTCTATTACAGACTGGGACTCTAGCGCCGCGGCTGCACGGAAAACCTGGCCCGGCTCAGGGAGCTCCTGGAGCGGGTAGGCAACCCGGAGTGGAGCCGGACTGGCTCCTGGAGCCCCTTTCTTTATGGCAGTGGTTCTCAAATGGGGATACGCGTACCTCTGGGGATACTTAAACGCACGGGTGTCAAACTCTGGCCCGCGGGACAAATTTGGCTCGCCATGTCAATCAATCAATCAATCAATCAATGTTTATTTATATAGCCCCAAATCACAAACGTCTCAAAGGACTGCACAAATCCTCGGAAGAACCCACAAAAGGGCAAGGAAAACTCACACCCAGTGGGCAGGGAGAATTCACATCCAGTGGGACGCCAGTGACAATGCTGACTATGAGAAACCTTGGAGAGGACCTCAGATGTGGGCAACCCCCCCCTCTAGGGGACCGAAAGCAATGGATGTGGAGCGGGTCTAACATGATACTGTGAAAGTTCAATCCATAGTGGCTCCAACACAGCCGCGAGAGTTCAGTTCAAAGCGGATCCAAGACAGCAGCGAGAGTCCCGTCCACAGGAAACCATCTCAAGCGGAGGCGGATCAGCAGCGTAGAGATGTCCCCAACCGATACAGGCGAGCGGTCCATCCTGGGTCCCGACGAGCGGTCCATCCTGGGTCCCAACTCTGGACAGCCAGTACTTCATCCATGGTCATCGGACCGGACCCCCTCCATAAGGGAGGGGGGGGGGGGGACAGAGGAGAAAAAGAAAAGAAGCGGCAGATCAACTGGTCTAAAAAGGAGGTCTATTTATCAGTCAATCAATCAATGTTTATTTATATAACCCCAAATCACAAATGTCTCAAAGGACTGCACAAATCCTCGGAAGAACCCACAAAAGGGCAAGGAAAACTCACACCCAGTGGGCAGGGAGAATTCACATCCAGTGGGACGCCAGTGACAATGCTGACTATGAGAAACCTTGGAGAGGACCTCAGATGTGGGCAACCCCCACCCCTAGGGGACCGAAAGCAATGGATGTCGAGCGGGTCTAACATGATACTGTGAAAGTTCAATCCATAGTGGCTCCAACACAAACGCGAGAGTTCAGTTCAAAGCGGATCCAAGACAGCAGCGAGAGTCCCGTCCACAGGAAACCATCTCAAGCGGAGGCGGATCGGCATCGTAGAGATGTCCCCAACCGATACACAGGCGAGCGGTCCATCCTGGGTCCCGACGAGCGGTCCATCTTGGGTCTCGACTCTGGACAGCCAGTACTTCATCCATGGTCATCGGACCGGACCCCCTCCACAAGGGAGGGGGGGACATAGGGGAAAGAAAAGAAGCGGCAGATCAACTGGTCTAAAAAGGAGGTCTATTTAAAGGCTAGAGTATACAGATGAGTTTTAAGGTGAGACATAAATGCTTCTACTGAGGTAGCATCTCGAACTGTTACCGGGAGGGCATTCCAGAGTACTGGAGCCCGAACGGAAAACGCTCTATAGCCCGCAGACTTTTTTTGGGCTTTGGGAATCACTAATAAGCCGGAGTCTTTTGAACGCAGATTTCTTGCCGGGACATATGGTACAATAGAATCGGCAAGATAGGATGGAGCTAGACCGTGTAGTATTTTATACGTAAGTAGTAAAACCTTAAAGTCACATCTTAAGTGCACAGGAAGCCAGTGCAGGTGAGCCAGTACAGGTATATATGTATGTATATATGTATATAAAGGTATATACAGTATAGGTATATATGTATGTATATATGTATATAAAGGTATATACAGTACAGGTATATATGTATGTATATATGTATATAAAGGTATATACAGTACAGGTATATATGTATGTATATATGTATATAAAGGTATATACAGTACAGGCGTAATGTGATCAAACTTTCTTGTTCTTGTCAAAAGTCTAGCAGCCGCATTTTGTACCAACTGTAATCTTTTAATGCTAGACATGGGGAGACCCGAAAATAATACGTTACAGTAATCGAGACGAGACGTAACAAACGCATGGATAATGATCTCAGCGTCTTTAGTGGACAGAATGGAGCGAATTTTAGCGATATTACGGAGACGAAAGAAGGCAATATCAAATTAACATTAGAGCTGGCCTGCCGGTATTATACAGAGTCGGTGCCGCTGTAACACCGCATTCACCGCTAATATTCATACTTGCCAACCCTCCCGATTTTCCCGGGAGACTTCCGAAGTTCAGTGCCCCTCCCGAAAATCTCCCTGGGACAACCATTCTCCCGAATATCTCCCGATTTCCACCCGGACAACAATATTGGGGGCCGTGCCTTAAAGGCACTGCCTTTAACGTTCTTTAAAACCTGTCTTCACGTCCGCTTATCCTCCATACAAACAGCTTCATAATGTAAGCGGCTTATACACACTCATAAGTGAATGCAACACATACTTGGTCAACAGCCATACAGGTGACACTTGAGGGTGGTCGTATAAACTACTTTAACACTGTTACAAATATGTGCCACACTGTGAACCCACACCAAACAAGGATGACAAACACATTTCGCGTATAAACAACTTTAACGCTGTTACAAATATGTGCCACACTGTGAACCCACACCAAACAAGGATGACAAACACATTTCGCGTATAAACAACTTTAACACTGTTACAAATATGTGCCACACTGTGAACCCACACCAAACAAGAATGACAAACACATTTCGGGAGAACATCCGTACCGTAACACAACAGAACAAATACCCAGAACCCTTGCAGCACTAACTCTTCCGGGACACTACAATACACGCTACCACCTACAAGGTTAATTTGTTCAACTTTGGCCCGCGGCTTTCTTTCTTTGACACCCCTGCTTGAAGGTATGCCAAAAGGTACGTGAAATTTTTCTTTTAAATATTCTAAAAATAGCAAGAATTCAAAAATCCTTTATAAATATATTTATTGAATAATACTTCAACAAAATATGAATGTAAGTTCATAAACTGTGAGAAAAAATGCAACAATGCAATATTCAGTGTTGACAGCGAGATTTTTTTGTGGAGATGTTCCATAAATATTGATGTTAAAGATTTATTTTTTTGGTGAAGAAATGTTTAGAATTAAGTTGAAGAATCCAGATGGATCTCTATTACAATCCCCAAAGAGGGCACTTTAAGTTGATGATTACTTCTATGTGTAGAAATCTTTATTTATAATTGAATCACTTGTTTATTTTTCAACACGTTTTTTGTTATTTTTATACCTTTTTGTCCAAATAGTTCAAGAAAGATCGCTTCAAATGAGCAATATTTTGCACTGTTTTACACTTTATTAAATCAGAAACTGATGACATAGTGCTGTATTTTACTTCTTTATCTCTTTTTTTCAACCAAAAAAGCTTTGCTCTGATTAGGGGGTACTTGAATTAAAAAAAATGTTCACAGGGGGTACATCACTGAAAAAAGGTTGAGAACCATTCTTTATGGTATACTTTTTTTGTTGTTGTTTTATATATTTATATTTATTTTCTATTTTACAGATTTTGTACTGTACATACCATATTTCCTCGAATTGCCGCCAGGGCGCTAATTAATTTAAAACCTCTTCTCACTCCTGCGCTTACCAAAGGCATGCAGTAAAAATTTGAGTGTGATGTAAGCTTGGACCTTAAATCCTACTCAATAGCTCTTAATCTTCTTCCCTTTATGTGATTTGAAATTACCGGTATTGAAATCAGCCTCCTCCATTTTGAAAATGATGACAGGGGAAGTGTCACTCCTGACGTCACGAGTTTGACCAGGCGGTAAAAGTAAGCATGCGCTAATTATTTCAAAACCTCTTCTCACTCTGGCACTTACCAAAGGCATGCAGTAAAAATTTGAGTGTGATGTAAGCTTGGACCTTAAATCCTACTCAATAGCTCTTAATCTTCTTCCCTTTATGTGATTTGAAATTACCGGTATTGAAATCAGCCTCCTCCATTTTGAAAATGATGACAGGGGAAGTGTCACTCGTGACATCACGAGTTTGACCAGGCGGTAATACTAAGCATGCGCATACCATATGCCCTGCGGCAATTCAAGGAAATACGGTAGTAAGGACCAGATGAGTCGCCCGCTGGCCTGTTCTAAAAATAGCTCAAATAGCAGCACTTACCAGTGAGCTGCCTCTATTTTTTAAATTGTATTTATTTACTAGCAAGCTGGTCTCGCTTTGCTTGACATTTTTAATTCTAAGAGAAACAAAACTTAAATAGAATTTGTAAATCCAATTAAATATTTGAAAGACTTAGTTTTCACTTGTTTACATAAATTCCTTATTTTTTTTACTTTGCTTCTTATAACTTTCAGAAAGACAATTTTGGAGTAAAAAAAAACAACCTTAAAAATGATTTTAGGATTTTTAAACACATATACCTTTTTATCTTTTAAATTATTTCCTCTTCTTTCCTGACAATTTAAATCAATGTTCAAGTATTGATTTATTTTTTATTGTAAAATATAATAAATACATTTTAATTTAATTCTTCATTTTAGCTTCTGTTTTTTCGACGAAGAACATTTGTGAAATTTTTCTTCAAACTTATTATGATCAAAATAAAATAAAAATATTCTGGCAAATCTAGAAAATCTGTAGAATCAAATTTAAAATCTTATTTCAAAGTGGATTTTAACCTAAAACATGTCATCAAAATTCTAAAATTAATCTTGATCAGGAAAAATTACTAATGATCTTCCATAAATTGTTTTTTTAATTTTTTCAAAAAGATTCGAATTAGCTAGTTTTTGTCTTCATTTTTTTTATTCGGTTGACATTTGAATTTTAAAGAGTTGAAATTGAAGATGAACTATGTTTCAAAATAAAATTTAATTTTTTTTTCGTGTTTTCTCCCCTTTTAAACCGTTCAATTAAGTGTTTTTTTCATCGTTTATGCTCTACAAAAAACCTTCCGTAAAAGGACAAAAAAATGTACGACGGAATGACGGACAGAAATACCCTTTTTTTTAAAATATATATATAGATTTATTTATTCAAGGTAAAGTGAGCAAATTGGCTATTTCTGGCAATTTATTTAAGTGTGTATCAAACTGGTAGCCCTTTGCATTAATCAGTACCCAAGAAGTAGCTCTTGGTTTCAAAAAGGTTGGTGACCCCTGGTGTAGTAGCTAGCTAGCTAATTTAGTTTAGATTAGAATAGATCAATCAATCATACATACATCCATTTTCTACAGCTTGTCCCTTTCAATCAAAGTATATCTATATAGCCCTAAATCGCAAGTGTCTCAAAGGTCTGCACAAGCCACAACGACATCCTCGGCTCCGATCCCACATCGGGGCAAGGAAAAACTCAACCCAATGGGATACTGTGAGAAACCTTGGAGGGGACTGCAGATGTAGGGACCCCACCCTGGGCGACCGGTGCAATGGAGGTCGAGTGGATCTAACATAATAGTGTGAGAGTCCAGTCCATAGTGGATCTAACATAATAGTGTGAGAGTCCAGTCCATAGTGGATCTAACATAATATTGTGAGAGTCCAGTCCATAGTGGATCTAACATGATAGTGTGAGAGTCCAGTCCATAGTGGATCTAACATAATAATGTGAGAGTCCAGTCCATAGTGGATCTAACATAATAGTGTGAGAGTCCAGTCCATAATGGGTCCAACATAATATTTGAGCGTCCAGTCCATAGTGGATCTAACATTATAGTGTGAGAGTCCAGTCCATAGTGGATCCAACATAATAGTTGAGAGTCCAGTCCATAGTGGATCTAACATAATAGTTGAGAGTCCAGTCCACAGTGGATCTAACATAATAGTGTGAGAGTCCAGTCCATAGTGGATCTAACATAATATTGTGAGAGTACAGTCCATAGTGGATCTAACATAATAGTGTGACAGTCCAGTCCATAGTGGATCTAACATAATAGTGTGAGAGTCCAGTCCATAATGGATCTAACATAATATTGTGAGAGTCCAGTCCATAGTGGATCTAACATAATAGTGTGAGAGTCGAGTCCATCGTGGATCTAACATAATAGTTGAGAGTCCAGTCCACAGTGGATCTAACATTATAGTGTGAGAGTCCAGTCCATAGTGGATCTAACATAATAGTGTGAGAGTCCAGTCCTTAGTAGATCTAACATAATAGTGTGAGAGTCCAGTCCTTAGTGGATCTAACATAATAGTTGAGAGTCCAGTCCATAGTGGATCTAACATAATAGTGTGAGAGTCCAGTCCATAGTGGATCTAACATAATATTGTGAGAGTCCAGTCCATAGTGGATCTAACATAATAGTGTGAGAGTCCAGTCCTTAGTAGATCTAACATAATAGTGTGAGAGTCCAGTCCATAGTGGATCTAACATAATATTGTGAGAGTCCAGTCCTTAGTAGATCTAACATAATAGTGTGAGAGTCCAGTCCATAGTGGATCTAACATAATAGTGTGAGAGTCCAGTCCATAGTAGGTCCAACATAATAGTTGAGCGTCCAGTCCATAGTGGATCTAACATAATAGTGTGAGAGTCCAGTCCATAGTGGATCTAACATAATAGTTGAGAGTCCAGTCCATAGTGGATCTAAAACAATAGTGTGAGAGTCCAGTCCTTAGTAGATCTAACATAATAGTGTGAGAGTCCAGTCCATAGTGGATCTAACATAATAATGTGAGAGTCCAGTCCATAGTGGATCTAACATAATAGTGTGAGAGTCCAGTCCATAGTGGATCTAACATAATATTGTGAGAGTACAGTCCATAGTGGATCTAACATAATAGTGTGACAGTCCAGTCCATAGTGGATCTAACATAATAGTGTGAGAGTCCAGTCCATAGTGGATCTAACATAATATTGTGAGAGTCCAGTCCATAGTGGATCTAACATAATAGTGTGAGAGTCCAGTCCATAGTGGATCTAACATAATATTGTGAGAGTCCAGTCCTTAGTAGATCTAACATAATAGTGTGAGAGTCCAGTCCATAGTGGATCTAACATAATAGTGTGAGAGTCCAGTCCATAGTAGGTCCAACATAATAGTTGAGCGTCCAGTCCATAGTGGATCTAACATAATAGTGTGAGAGTCCAGTCCATAGTGGATCTAACATAATATTGTGAGAGTCCAGTCCATAGTAGGTCCAACATAATAGTTGAGCGTCCAGTCCATAGTGGATCTAACATAATAGTGTGAGAGTCCAGTCCATAGTGGATCTAACATAATATTGGGAGAGTCCAGTCCATAGTGGATCTAACATAATATTGGGAGAGTCCAGTCCATAGTGGATCTAACATAATAGTGTGAGAGTCCAGTCCATAGTGGATCTAACATAATAGTTGAGAGTCCAGTCCATAGTGGATCAAAAATAATAGTGTGATAGTCCAGTCCATAGTGGATCTAACATAATAGTGTGAGAATCCAGTCCATAGTGGTCCCGGGAGTTGATCATCTTGAGTGGGGACAAGTCAGCAGCGCAGGGACATCCCCATCTGATGCACAGATGATTGGTCCAGCCCGGGTCCGGACTTTGAGCAGCTAGCGAATCATCTGTGGTCACCTAATCTGTGACCCCCCCTCTCCACCAAGGAGAGGGGGGCAGAACAGAAAAGAGACGGCAGATCAACTGATCTAAAAGGCGGGGTACCGGTATATTTAAAGGCTAGAGTATACAAATTAGTTTTAAAATGGGACTTAAATGCTTCTACACTAGGGCATTCCAGAGTACTGGAGCCCAAATAGAAAACGCTCTATAAACCGCAGACTTTTTTGGAATCTGGGAATCACTAATAGGCCGGAGTCCTTTGAACGCAGATTTCTTGCCGGGACGTATGGTACAATACAATCGGCAAGATAGGATGGAGCTAGACCGTGTAGTATTTTATACGTAAGTAGTAAAACCTTAAAGTCACATCTTAAGTGCACAGGAAGCCAGTGCAGGTGAGCCAGTATAGGTATATATGTATGTATATATGTATATAAAGGTATATACAGTACAGGTATATATGTATGTATATATGTATATAAAGGTATATACAGTACAGGTATATATGTATGTATATATGTATATAAAGGTATATACAGTACAGGCGTAATGTGATCAAACTTTCTTGTTCTTGTCAAAAGTCTAGCAGCCGCATTTTGTACCAACTGTAATCTTTTAACGCTAGACATACCGAGGTCCCAAAATAATACGTTACAGAAATCGAGACGAAACGTAACAAACGCGTGAATCATGATCTCAGCGTCGGTGGTGGACAAAATGGAACAAATTTTAGCAATATTACAGAGATGAAAGAAGGCTGTTTTAGCAACACTCTTAATGTGTTACTCAAAGGAGAGAGTTGGGTCGAAGATAACACCCAGATTCTTTACCGAGTAGCCTTGTGTAATTGTTTGGTGATCACATGTCAAGGTGGTATTCTTAAATAGAGGTCGGTGTCTAGCAGGACCGATAATCCACATTTCCGTTTTTTTAGCGTTGAGTTGCAAAAAAGTTAGCAGACATCCATTGTTTAATTTCATTAATACACGCCTCCAGCTGACTAAAATCCGGCGTGTTGGTCAGCTTTAAAGGGGAACATTATCACAATTTCAGAAGTGTTAAAACCATTAAAAATCAGTTCCCAGTGGCTTATTTTATTTTTGGAATTTTTAAAATAAATTTTACCCATCCCGGAATATCGCTAAAAAAAGCTTTAAAGTGCCTGATTTTCGCTATCCGTGAAGCCATTGTCCATGTTCCTGTGACGTCATCCAGTGATGCCAATACGGATAGCACAGCAAGATATAGCGACATTAGCTCGGATTCAGACTCGGATTTCAACGGCTTAAGCGATTCAACAGATCACGCATGTATTGAAACAGATGGTTGGAGTATGGAGGCAGATAGCGAAAATGAAATTGAAGAAGAAACTGAAGCTATTGAGCGAATAGCTATTGACGCTATTCGGCCATGTTTGCCTTAGCATCGCCGGTAAAATGTGTAGACCAACGATCGGAAGTTTCGCATCTTGTGACACTGGATCAACTTAAATCCATCGATTGGTAAGTGTTTGTTTGGCATTAAATGTGGGTGGAGGGAAACACTGGATGTAAATATAGTTTCAAATGTACATACAGCTAGCCTAAATAGCAATATGTTTGGGGAAGAAAAGGTGAGGACTTTAATCCCAGGAACACCAACCCTACCGTTAAGCATGTTGGTGGTAGTATTATACTCTGGGCCTGTTTTGATGCCAATAAAACTGGTGCTTTACATCGATTGGTAAGTGTTTGTTTGGCATTAAATGTGGGTGGAGGGAAACACTGGATGTAAATATAGTTTCAAATGTACATACAGCTAGCCTAAATAGCATGTTAGCATCGATTAGTTGGCAGTCATGCCGCGACCAAATATGTCTGATTCGCTTTACATCGATTGGTAAGTGTTTGTTTGGCATTAAATGTGGGTGGAGGGAAACACTGGATGTAAATATAGTTTCAAATGTACATACAGCTAGCCTAAATAGCAATATGTTTGGGGAAGAAAAGGTGAGGACTTTAATCCCAGGAACACCAATCCTACCGTTAAGCATGTTGGTGGTAATATTATACTCTGGGCCTGTTTTGATGCCAATGAAACTGGTGCTTTACATCGATTGGTAAGTGTTTGTTTGGCATTAAATGTGGGTCGAGGGAAACGCTGGATGTAAATATAGTTTCAAATGTACATACAGCTAGCCTAAATAGCATGTTAGCATCGATTAGCTGGCAGTCATGCCGCAACCAAATATGTCTGATTCGCACATAAGTCAACAACATCAACAAAACTCACCTTTGTGATTTAGTTGACTTTATCGTTGGAAATGCAGGTTATCCATGCATTTCTTTGCCATGTCTGTCTTAGCACCGCCGATAAAATGTGCAGACATTCCGGCACATTCAATGGGGGTCTGGCGGCAGATTTCTTTGACTTTATCGTTGGAAATGCATCTGCTTTGAGTGTCGCAGGATATCCACACAATCCCGCCATCTCTGTAGTAGCATGGCTTTCGTCGGTAAAGTGTGCGGAACAAACGACTGACCATTTCGTCGGCTTTCCCCACACCATCATATTTTGAACCAATTTCGTCCAATTTCTTGCCACTTTCGCATCTTTGGGCCAGTGGTGCAACTTGAATCCCTCCCTGTTAGTGTTGTTACACGTTGTTACACGTAAGTAAATAAAGTAACCTTAACATACTCCGAGGTCAAGTTGTTATGGGAAACGCACTGCATCCTGTCAGTAGGACAGGAGTCAAACCAAGACAAGGCTAGGTCTGACATACCAATACGGGTTTTGATATGCTCTAATAAAATATTATGATCAGGGGTTTTAAACCTATGGCCCGCGAACTGGTTTTATCTGGCCCGCGGGATGAGTTTGCCAAGTATAAAAATTTACCTGAAATTTTTGAATGAATGAAACAGCTGTTCTAAAGGTGTCCACTGGATGTCGCAATAGCAATTCTTTGTATCTTTGTAGGTGATGCCACATATGTCAGTCGAGGGAAATGATCAAACTACGTAAATAAATTAAATAATTTGATTTTGATATGATTTTTTAAGCTAGATATTTTGAAAATGAACACCAATGAGTTAACTGATTAACATTAAATTTAATTAATTTAATTAAATGGATTCAGAAAGTAGAAATAACGACAAATAAAGATAGAATACTATTAACCGCAACATGTAAATGTAAAAAAAACAACAACAATATGAGTTGGTCATTTTTAGAATGTGCTTTTTCTATTTTAAAACAAAGAAAACAATCTGAAGTTGTCTTTATTGTTAAGTTATCGTGCCTTGACTTCACCTGTCCGGCCCACTTGGGAGTATATTTTTCCCCATGTGGCCCCCGATCCAAAATTAGTTTGACACCCCTGGATTAGAATAATATGTTAAAAAAAGAAGAAAAAAAAAAAAACGAGTAATGTCAAAAAAATAACAACAACGAACATGTTTACAGTTTCACCTTCTAGCATGTCTGAAAAGGAGTAGGAAGAAGCAGAGTTTTTTTTAACCCACACACAATTGTTGATTTCCTTTTTTAATTTTTAACACAAACAAAATTAAGGAATAAATAAATATATATCAATATAGTTCACATGAATAGGTAGTTTATTTACTGTTTTGTTCACATGATTTACTGAATATGCGATGGATTATATGTCATTCAATCACATTAGATTAGATTAGTTTACTGTAGTTTATATTTTAGTATTGTTTAAAAAAAAATTATATTATATATACAGGTGGAAAAAAATGTGAACGTCGTGCAAAGGTTAGTCTGTAACAGCAAAAGTATAAATAAAAGTACAAATAAAATGCCATAACAAAGAAAGATTAATAAGGACAATGTAAATACTATTATTAGAATATGTTAGACACAAGCAGAATTGTTGCATATTGTCTAGTTTCAAAATGTACTTGTCTGTATTGTGTGTATTATACACTAAGCAAGAGTGATTAGTGGCGAATAATTAGCTGTCCATTCATCTCAAAACAGAAGGTCATTCAAATGTAATTGATACTGACCCGAATAAAACAAAGTGTTTTTCCTCAGGAAAACAGTTGCTTCTTTTCATACTCAGGGTCAAGAAGTTTATACACGCAAACCAACAAAGAGTGTTGCCATGCATACGTTTTTCTTTACTTTAATCCTAATCCTGACTCTGCAGTCCATGGTTGTCCATCCATCCATCCATCATCTTCCGCTTATCCGAGGTCGGGTCGCGGGGGCAGCAGCCTAAGCAGGGAAGCCCAGACTTCCCTATCTCCAGCCACTTCGTCTAGCTCTTCCCGGGGGATCCCGAGGCGTTCCCAGGCCAGCCGGGAGACATAGTCTTCCCAACGTGTCCTGGGTCTTCCCCGTGGCCTCCTACCGGTTGGACGTGCCCTAAACACCTCCCTAGGGAGGCGTTCGGGTGGCATCCTGACCAGATGCCCGAACCACCTCATCTGGCTCCTCTCGATGTGAAGGAGCAGCGGCTTTACGTTGAGTTCCTCCCGGATGGCAGAGCTTCTCACCCTATCTCTAAGGGAGAGCCCCGCCACACGGCGGAGGAAACTCATTTGGGCCGCTTGTACCCGTGATCTTATCCTTTCGGTCATGACCCAAAGCTCATGACCATAGGTGAGGATGGGAACGTAGATTGACCGGTAAATTGAGAGCTTTGCCTTCCGGCTCAGCTCCTTCTTCACCACAACGGATCGATACAACGTCCGCATTACTGAAGACGCCGCACCGATCCGCCTGTCGATCTCACGATCCACTCTTCCCCCACTCGTGAACAAGACTCCTAGGTACTTGAACTCCTCCACTTGGGGCAGGGTCTCCTCCCCAACCATGGTTGTAAAAATGGTAAATATTGTAGAATATAAAAAATAAACAACATATTCAACTCAGCAGATGTAATTTTGTTTATATATACAGTGGGGCAAAAAAGTATTTAGTCAAGTTCTCCCACTTAAAATGATGACAGAGGTCTGTAATTTTCATCATAGGTACACTTCAACTGTGAGAGACAGAATGTGAAAAAAAAATCCAGGAATTCACATTGTAGAAATTTTAAAGAATTTATTTGTAAATGATGGTGGAAAATAAGTATTTGGTCAACCATTCAAAGCTCTCACTGATGGAAGGAGGTTTTGGCTCAAAATCTCACGATACATGGCCCCATTCATTCTTTCCTTAACACGGATCAATCGTCCTGTCCCCTTAGCAGAAAAACAGCCCCAAAGCATGATGTTTCCACCCCCATGCTTCACAGTAGGTATGGTGTTCTTGGGATGCAACTCAGTATTCTTCTTCCTCCAAACACAACAAATTGAGTTTATACCAAAATGGATACATGGATGATACAGCAGAGGATTGGGAGAATGTCATGTGGTCAGATGAAACCAAAATAGGACTTTTTGGCACCTGGTGAATGACCTGTAGAGAGCTGGGACCAAAGTAACAAAGGCTACCATCAGTAACACACTACGCCGACAGGGAATCAAATCCTGCAGTGCCAGACGTGTCCCCCTGCTTAAGCCAGTGCATGTCTAGGCCCGTCTGAAGTCTGCCAGAAAGCACATGGGACCATGTCATGTGGTCAGATGAAACCAAAATAGAAATTTTTGGTATAAAACTCGTTGTGTTTGTATATATATATATATATATATATATATATATATATATATATATATATATATATATATATATATATATATATATATGTATAAATGATTTCCTGTACCACAGAACTTTCCTCCAGAAGTGTGTATATATATATGTATGTATATATATGTGTATATATGTATATGTATATATATGTATATATATATATATATATATGTATAAATGATTTCCTGTACCACAGAACTTTCCTCCAGAAGGTCATATCTATGTCCATGGGATGTCAGATGAAGCAAAAATTGAGCCACAATACCAGCAATATGTTTGGGGAAGAAAAGGTGAGGACTTTAATCCCAGGAACACCAACCCTACCGTTAAGCATGTTGGTGGTAGTATTATACTCTGGGCCTGTTTTGATGCCAATGAAACTGGTGCTTTACAGAGAGCAAATGGGACCGTGGAAAAAG
Organism: Nerophis ophidion; assembly: GCF_033978795.1. Lineage (NCBI taxonomy): Eukaryota > Metazoa > Chordata > Actinopteri > Syngnathiformes > Syngnathidae > Nerophis > Nerophis ophidion. The sequence goes on from NC_084618.1 coordinate 77,119,965, forward strand.
GAGGATTACCTCCAAATTCTTCAGGACCAGAAATCATCAGCCCGGAGGTTGGGTCTTGGGCGCAGTTGGGTGTTCCAACAGGACAATGACACCCAAACACACGTCAAAATATTTTAAAGAAATGGCTAAATCAGGTTAGAATCAAGGTTTTAGAATGGCCCCCTTAATATCCGGACTGAAACATGTGGACAATGCTGAAGAAACAAGTCCATGTCAGAAAACTAACACATTTAGCTGAACTGCACCAATTTTGCCAATAGGAGTGGTCAAAAATTCAAGCAGAAGCTTTAGGATGGCTACCAAAAGTGCTTTATTGCAGTGAATCTTGCCAAGAGACAATGTCACCAAAAATCAACATTGCTGAATGTATACTTTTGACCCAGCAGGTTTGCTCAACATTCCTCTCATCGACTACAAACGAACTTGACTCCATGCTTACAGCGTTTTTACACGCCACCACTGTGCAGAGAATCCTGGGAGATGTAGTTTAATTTCAGACCCGACCAATGCTAAAGCGCCAGAAAGTGAAGTGAAGTGAATTATATTTATATAGCGCTTTTCTCTAGTGACTCACAGTGCTTTACATAGTGAAACCCAATATGTAAGTTACATTTAAACCAGTGTGGGTGGCACTGGGAGCAGGTGGGTAAAGTGTCTTGCCCAAGGACACAACGGCAGTGACTAGGTTCGATTTGGAAGAATGAGCTGAATTGAAATTCCAAATTGGGAATTTTGCACAATGTCGTTTCATGTATAATACATAAAAAATAAAAAAAACATGTGTAGTATCTGGGAGATACGTGGTTTTTGTCATGGTCTGTGGTCTGGATCATGTTTGTTACTGTCTGTTAGTTTCGGACTCTTTTAGTTCCTGTTTACGCTCCCTTGTTTAGTTACCTCGACGACCCATTAGTTCCACCTGCGTCATGTAAAAAAAAAACGCACCTGCTCTAATCAAGAGACTTTTATTCAAGCCTGTTTTTGCCAGTTAGTCGTCCTGGCGACATTGCTCCTTTCATGCCAAGTCCTTGCTACTCTGTCTTTGCTCTGTTCATGCCATAGTTCATGCTGCTCCTTTTCATGCTACAGTACGTCTTGTTTGTTCCAAGCCATAGTTTATAGGGCTGCGATTATTTGGGTGTACCATAATTCGATTCAATATCGATTCTTGGGGTCGCGATTCGATTATAAATCGATTTTTTTCGATTCAACCCAATTCTCGATTCAAAAACGATATTTTTCCGATTCAAAACGATTCAATACATAGGATTTCAGCAGGATCTACCCCAGTCTGCTGACATGCTAGCAGAGTAGTAGATTAAAAAAAAAAAACTTTTATAATTGAAAAGGACAATGTTTTATCAACTGATTGCAATAATGTAAATTTGTTTTAACTATTAAACAAACCAAAAATATGATTTATTTTATCTTTGTGAAAACATTGGACACAGTGTGTTGTCAAGCTTATGAGATGCGATGCAAGTGTAAGCCACTGTGACACTATTGTTCTTTTTTTAATTTTTTATAAATGTCTAATGATAATGTCAATGAAGGATTTTTAATCACTGCTATGCTGAAATTATAACTAATATTGATACTGTTGTTGATAATATTCATTTTTGTTTCACTACTTTTGGTTTGTTCTGTGTCGTGTTTGTGTCTGCATTCGTCTGTTTCCTCTGTGTTTAGTATTTCCTGTCTAGTGCTCTTATTTTGTCAGCTTCCTGTCTTGTTCCCTGAGTGCTGTGTTCCTCCTCAGCTGTGGCTGATTGGCACCTGGCCACACCTGTTGCCAATCAGCCCGCTCCTATTTGTACCTGCTTTGTCTTGTGTCAGTTGTTGGATCATTATATTGTATTGTCTTTCGGACTTATTGTCGTTGCCACATGTCGCTCCTGTCGTTGCTATCATGTCGTTTTATTGCAGCGTAGCGGTAAGCTACATTCGTTTGTTTGTAACTTATTGTCTTTTGTTCCCTGCTTCTGTTTTGTTTTCACTCTACAAGTAACGACTTCTGTTTTCCTGGTTGCAACCCGCTAGCTTCTACGCTAGGCCCTTTTTTGTTTCTTGTTAGCTTCTATGCTAAAGACCCTTAATTTGTTATACGCCTCGTGCGCGTTTTGTCTTAGTACCTTTATCAAGTCATGTTTTCTCACTCCATGCCTGCCTCCATCTCTGCATCTTGGGGTTCGTCAACAAATACTCCTGACAGTGTCTCCTCAATTGCTCTGTTTATTGCAGTTCCGAGTGTTGCTGGGTCAGGTTCGGTTTTGGAATTGGACTGCATTGTTATGGTATTGCTGTGTATTGTTTTGTTGGATTGATAAAAAAACAAAAATGATAATAAAAATAAATAAATCAATCAATTTAAAAAAAAAAAAAGATAATCGATTCTGAATCGCACAACGTGACAATCGCGAATCAAATTTGAATTGAGGCTTCACGGTGGCAGAGGCGTTAGTGCGTCTGCCTCACAATACGAAGTTCCTGCAGTCCTGGGTTCAAATCCAGGCTCGGAATCTTTCTGTGTGGAGTTTGCATGTTCTCCCCGTGAATGCGTGGGTTCCCTCCGGGTACTCCGGCTTCCTCCCACTTCCAAAGACATGCACCTGGGGATAGGTTGATTGGCAACACTAAATTGGCCCTAATGTGTGAATGTTGTCTGTCTATCTGTGTTGGCCCAGCGATGAGGTGGCGACTTGTCCAAGGTGTACCCCGCCTTCCGCCCGATTGTAGCTGAGATAAGCCCCAGCACCCCCGGCGACCCCGAAAGGGAATAAGCGGTAGAAAATGGATGGATGGAAATTCAAATCGATTTTTTCCCACACCCCAAATAGTTTATGTTGTTTGTTTCATGCCACAGTTTTGTGTTTTTTCCATGCCGTGGTTTATGTTTGTTCCTGTTTTGATAGTGAGTAATTAAAAATGTTTCTGCCTTCACGCCTGGTCCAGAGTAGTCCGTTTGCATCCCGGGAGAACAAACCCTGCGGTAAGCTGCGTAAACCCCCCCGCCATTTGACCGTTTTCATATATCTGTATCAAAAACAAACACATGGTGAGACGGTGAAAACCACGTACGGCATCTCTTCGAGGTGTTTATTACATCCGCCTAAATATCATGCGACAGGATCATACTTCACAGATAACCCCTCCCGTCTGTCCTGGCCCACGCCAGCCGGCCTCCGTGTTTTGCGGGTGGCCGCTCTCTGGTGGAAAGCATTGAATAACAAAGACATGTTTGAGAGCAGCACAGACATCAGGAGCAGTAGAGGCACTGGGCGCTGACGTCAAGGAGCCATGACTGTGCCAAGCAGCATCATGCACACACACACACACACACACACACACATGCATGCAGTGTGGCCCATTTAGAGCCAATCAAAAGTTACAAACCAGCCTGTGTTGCTGTGATTGACTCTAAATTAGGGTTGGTGGTGTTGGGGGGGGGGTTGGCTAGACTTGTGTGTTGGGAGCCCCCTCTCGACCCGTGTGTCTACCCCAGCTGTCTAAAAGTTAGGGGGAGGGAAAAGGGCCTGGAACAATAGGAGCCATTTGTCCCGCCGTAAAGGTGACAGGAAGCATTGATTTCAGCTCGTGCTTGTTGGGAGCCGTCCCCGGCTTGTCTCCCGCTGCACTTTAAAAAAAATCTTTTTTTTAATCAATTTCTGATAGCGGCGCGCAGCGGATGAGCAATTTCATCAAGACGGAGCTGTATCCATCCATCCATCCATCATCTTCCGCTTATCCGAGGTCGGGTCGCGGGGGCAGCAGCCTAAGCAGGGAAGCCCAGACTTCCCTCTCCCCAGCCACTTCGTCTAGCTCTTCCCGGGGGATCCCGAGGCGTTCCCAGGCCAGCCGGGAGACATAGTCTTCCCAACGTGTCCTGGGTCTTCCCCGTGGCCTCCTACCGGTTGGACGTGCCCTAAACACCTCCCTAGGGAGGCGTTCGGGTGGCATCCTGACCAGATGCCCGAACCACCTCATCTGGCTCCTCTCGATGTGGAGGAGCAGCGGCTTTACTTTGAGCTCCTCCCGGATGGCAGAGCTTCTCACCCTATCTCTAAGGGAGAGACCCGCCACCCGGCGGAGGAAACTCTTTTCGGCCGCTTGTACCCGTGATCTTATCCTTTCGGTCATGACCCAAAGCTCATGACCATAGGTGAGGATGGGAACGTAGATCGACCGGTAAATTGAGAGCTTTGCCTTCCGGCTCAGCTCCTTCTTCACCACAACGGATCGATACAACGTCCGCATTACTGAAGACGCCGCACCGATCCGCCTGTCGATCTCACGATCCACTCTTCCTTCACTCGTGAACAAGACTCCTAGGTACTTGAACTCCTCCACTTGGGGCAGGGTCTCCTCCCCAACCCGGAGATGGCACTCCACCCTTTTCCGGGCGAGAACCATGGACTCGGACTTGGAGGTGCTGATTCTCATTCCGGTCGCTTCACACTCGGCTGCGAACCGACGGAGCTGTAATAAATGATAAATGGGTTGTACTTGTATAGCGCTTTTCTACCTTCAAGGTACTCAAAGCGCTTTGACACTACTTCCACATTCACACACACATTCACACACTGATGGAGGGAGCTGCCATGCAAGGCGCCAACCAGCACCCATCAGGAGCAAGGGTGAAGTGTCTTGCTCAGGACACAACGGACGTGACGAGGTTGGTACTAGGTGGGTTTTGAACCAGGGACCCTCGGGTTGCGCACGGCCACTCTCCCCCACGCCGTCCCAATAATAAGGCCCATAAGCGCCATTTTGACTTAGCGATACACTGGATGTGATGCCATGGAGCGTCTGAAGAATCGATGATTCACACTAGCCTAAGGATCCAAAAATACTGTGGGTGGCATAGGGGGAAAGGGGGGCATGGGTGAGGGGTTTCCTCACCACAAGTGGGTCAAGGAGAACCGAGTCAGGCAAACATCACTTTCCCCTGATGTACTTTTTGTCTTTGCCGCGCATTCGCTGCTCCGGTGGTTCATTTTTCATTATTTTCTAAAATGTGTTTTACCATTCAATACAGAGCAGGGAGTCAGTTCTAGTTGGGTATCCGGGCTGTTTTTGTTGTTTGCACGGCAACCAAGTTACGCAGCATGAAAACATGTCAAGTGACACCGCCATCTACCGGCCTGGCATGCATATTACAGCGTTCCATTTGTTGTCGTTGTTGAATAATATGTATAAATATGTAGTCATTGAGAAAAATCTTGTAATATTACAGGGATAATGTTGTAATTTTAATAAAATTAGGGTGTAATAATGCGAGAAAGTGGGGAAAGTATATAGTTTTTACAAGAAAACACATCTGTATAATGTTTTGACAATCAGTTTGCAATATTACGGGTTATATATATATATATATATATATTTATTATTTTTATTTTATTTTTTCTAAGTAAAAATTAAGTCAAGAATTTATTAGGATAAAGTTGTAATATTACACGTAAGTATAAAACACAATTCTTTGAAAATAGACATTATCAATATATATATATACAAATATATACAGTATATATATATATATATATATATATGTATATATATATGTATATATATGTGTATGTATATATATGTGTGTATGTATATATATATATATATATATGTTTGTATATATATATGTGTGTATATATATATATATACAGTATATACAGTATATATGTATATATATATATATAAATGTGTATGTATATATATATATATATATATATTTTTTTTTTTTTACAGTAAAAAATTAAGTTAAGGTTTTATTAGGCTAAAGTTGTAATATGACACAAAATAATAAAACACAATTCTTTGAAAATAGTCATTATCAATATCAATATACATACAATTATATATATATATATATATATATATATACAGTATATGTGTGTGTCCGTGTCCGTATATATATATATATATATATATATATATATATATATATATATATATATATATATATATATGTATATATATATATTTTTAAATGTATATATATATATATATATTTTTTTTTTATTATTTTTTTTTTTAAATGTATTTTATTTTTTAACTTTTTTTTTTATGAGACAACAAGTCCGTATAATGTTATTGTTATGAAAACAAAGTTGCAATACTATGAGGTAAGATAAGTAAATCATAAATTATAAAAAAGTTAAGTCAAGGTTTTTTTTAGGATAAAGTTGTAATATTACAAGAAAGAAAAAAAACACAATTCTATGAAATTAGCATTATTAATACAGCTCTTATTTGACAGGAATAATTTTCTGTATTATTATAAGAATATAATGTATTTATTCCCCCAGAAAAAGTCACAAAATTACTTTGCATTATTCTGGGAAAACAAAATATCACCAAAAAACTAAAGTAATAAAGTTAAGAAAATAAAGACGTGGTTTTATTAGAATATACGTATTACATTACAGGAATAAAGTCGTAATTTTAATAAATATTGGTTGTTATATTACAAGGAAGGGGGAAACGTATGAATATATATATATATATATATATATATATATATATATATATATATATATATATATATATATATATATGTGTGTGTACGTATGTATGTATGCCAAATTACTACTTATAATAATAATAATAAATCATGAAAAACTGAGTAAGGATTTTATTAGGATAAAGTTGTAATATTATGAGAAAAAAAATTCTATGAAAATAAACATCTTCAATAAAATCCTTAATTTACAGGAATAATTTCGAATAATATTTTTATTTCCCAAAGAAAAGTCATGCCATTATGTTGCATTGTTTTGGGAAAACATGAATATTGTGAGAAAAATCTAATACACTTATGAGAATAAAGTCGTGATTTTAATAGAATAAACTAGTGATATTACAATAAATCAATAAAATCTGTATTTTATAGGAATAATTTATATAGTATTTTCTGCATCATTTTGAGAAAATTCTGTTTTTATTTTCCCAGAGAAAAATCATGGTATTTTGTTGCATTGTTTTGGGAAAACATATAAATATTGAAAGACAAAACTAACACAGTTTTGAGGACAAAGTCATGATTTTATTAGATTCACTCTTGTGATATTACAAAAAAAAATGCAATCCTGAAAAAATAAACGTCATCGATAAAATCTTTAAAGAAATATTATTGTCTGCATTATTGTTAGGACTTCGCATGGCTGCAGTTGTGTGACCTCAAGAATGCAAGAATCCAGGAGAGCAGAAAGCAGGTAAGATGATTTTAATTTCTTCAAAGTAAAAGATATAAACAGAAAGCAGTCTTGCATGGAGATGTTCCCAACAGAGTTTTAACTTCGAAGTGCTCGAGTGAAACATAAATAGACCTATGTTGATTGACAGCAGCTGAGGACCGCTGCCAATCAACGGCGAGTGTGACAAAAACAGTGCTCAGCGGAGTAAACAGGAAGTATAACAAAATAAGAGCACTGAACAGGAAATAAAGTACAAAACACGAAAAACTATCAGAAAGTAAGTGACAGATTGTTACAATTATAACACAATGTTTTACTATATCGTATTTTTATGGGAAAACATGTAAATATAGCAACAACAACAAAAAAAATACAGCAAAGAGAATCAAGTTATAGTCAATCAATCAATCAATGTTTACTTATATAGCCCTAAATCACTAGTGTCTCAAAGGGCTGCACAAACCACTACGACATCCTCGGTAGGCCCACATAAGGGCAAGGAAAACTCACACCCAGTGGGACATCGGTGACAATAATGACTATGAGAACCTTGGAGAGGAGGAAAGCAATGGATGTCGAGCGGGTCTAACATGATACTGTGAAAGATCAATCCATTATGGATCCAACACAGTCGCGAGAGTCCAGTCCAAAGCGGATCCAACACAGCAGCGAGAGTCCCGTTCACAGCGGAGCCAGCAGGAAACCATCCCAAGCGGAGGCTGATCAGCAGCGCAGAGATGTCCCCAGCCGATACACAGGCGAGCAGTACATGGCCACCGGATCGGACCGGACTCCCTCCACAAAGGAGAGTGGGACATAGGAGAAAAAGAAAAGAAACGGCAGATCAACTGGTCTAAAAAGGGAGTCTTACAAGACAAAAAGTTGTATTGTATTGGGGCGGCGGAAGGGTATTGTGAGAATGAAATCAAATAACTTAGAGATAATTTTACATAAAAATAACAGCGATTTAAAAAAAAAATGTAATATTCGCAATTTAATGACATTAAAACTTTATTTTGTAGTCAATTCTTTAGTTGGTATTTTTCTCACTTTCTGTTTCTGCGAAACCACAACCTGGTGGGGCGTGTCCGACGTATATGCAAATTGTGTAATTGGCCTATGGGGCAGTTACGATGGAGCCCCATGAACTCTGCCTAGCAACAAGTGGCTGTGCAAAGGTCCATCCACTGTACATCTACAAAAAAAAATACTTGGATACAATAATAGTGTAGTTTTACTAAAGTGGTTGGTACCCAAATGTTTGACCCAATGCTACGTCTCATAAACAATACAAAGTATTTGCAATAAAAGAGCATAGAGCCAAAGTGAAGCGCTGCTGCTGTCTGTGTTTTCATTTAGGCCTGCCATCTGATTTATGAATGAACAAGCGCGGGGGCTCCAGAGACCGGCCCACATCCTCCGCAAACAGCCAACCGCTGGCTGTCTTCCAGTCCAAATGTGTTTGCCGCGGACTCACAAACCCACGACAAGTGATGCTGTCTGACTCGGGCCGTCCCTCGGGTTCATTTTTTTGCCTGCTGCTTTGCATTACAGCGGCATAAAGGAGGATTCTGAGCTCTCACTCGAGCGACTACTATAGAATGTAACAACTGTCTTATCAGCTATCTGTTGCTTTCTGGGATGAAAAAGAAACAGCAGTTACTAAAAAAACAAAACAAAACTGCAACGTCGGTAGAAATTGCATGTGGATGCTGCAGAGCCGTAGCCCAACTAAAAAGCTAACAGTTAGCACGTTGGCTGGATAGCATCAAGTAACAAAAAATATGACTGTTAGGCGCTTTTGTGCAAAAAAAAAAACAAAAAAAAATCATGCCAACAGTTGGGTTTCTAAGAGAAGCCACACCCGATCACTATTGCAAACCAAAATTGGTTAGACTTGGACTTAGACTTGCCTTTTATCGTCATTCAAATTGGAACTTTACAGTACAGATAAGAACACAATTTTGTTGCATTAGCTCATGGTAGTGCAGGATGAAAAATTAATAAGGTGCAGATAACAGTTCGAGATGCCACCTCAGTAGAAGCATTTAAGTATCACCTTAAAACTCATCTGTATACTCTAGCCTTTAAATAGACCTCCTTTTTAGACCAGTTGATCTGCCGCTTCTTTTCTTTCTCCTATGTCCTCCCCTCCCTTGTGGAGGGGGTCCGGTCCATGGACCATGGATGAAGTACTGGCTGTATCGGTTGGGGACATCTCTACGCTACTGATACGCCTCCGCTTGAGATGGTTTCCTGTGGACGGGACTCTCGCTGCTGTCTTGGATCCGCTTTGAACTGAACTCTCGCGGCTGTGTTGGAGCCACTATGGATTGAACTTTCACAGTATCATGTTAGACCCGCTCGACATCCATTGCTTTCGGTCCCCTAGAGGGGGGGGGGTTGCCCACATCTGAGGTCCTCTCCAAGGTTTCTCATAGTCAGCATTGTCACTGGCGTCCCACTGGATGTGAATTCTCCCTGCCCACTGGGTGTGAGTTTTCCTTGCCCTTTTGTGGGTTCTTCCGAGGATGTTGTAGTCGTAATGATTTGTGCAGTCCTTTGAGACATTTGTGATTTGGGGCTATATAAATAAACATTGATTGATTGATATAAATAAATAGATTACTGTAGAGATAAATACACTGCACTTTTGCATATGCATCCACGTTTATGGATGTATGTCAGTGGTCAACAGATGAGTGGCCCGCTGGCCTGTTCTAAAAATAGCTCAAATAGCAGCACTTACCAGTGAGCTGCCTCTATTTTTTTCAATTTTATTTATTTACAAGCAAGCTGGTCTCGCTTTGCTGGACATTTTTAATTCTAAGAGAGACAAAACTCAAATAGAATTTGAAAATCCAAGAAAATATTTTAAAGACTTGGTCTTCACTTGTTTAAATAAATTCAATAATTTTTTTTACCTTGCTTCTTATAACTTTCAGAAAGACAATTTTAGAGAAAAAATACAACCTTAAAAATGATTTTAGGATTTTTAAACACATATATCTTTTTACCTTTTAAATTCCTTCCTTTTCTTTCCTGACAATTTAAATCAATGTTCAAGTAGTTATTTTTTTTCATTGTAAAGAATGATAAATACATTTTAATTTAATTCTTCATTTTAGCTTCTGTTTTTTCGACGAAGAATATTTGTGAAATATTTCTTCAAACTTATGATTAAAATTCAAAACATTTATTTTGGCAAATCTAAAAAAAATCTGTAGAATCAAATTTAAATCTTATTTCAAAGTATTTTGAATTTCTTTTCAAATTTTGTTCTGGAAAATCTAGAAGAAATAATGATTTGTCTTTGTTAGAAATACAGCTTGGTCCAATTTGTTATATATTCTAACAAAGTGCAGATTGGATTTTAACCTATTTAAAACATGTCATCAAAATTCTAAAATGTATCTTAATCAGGAGAAATTACTAATGATGTTCCATAAATTATTTTTTTTAATTATTTCAAAAAGATTCAAATTAGCTAGTTTTTCTCTTCATATTTTTCGGTTGAATTTTGAATTTTAAAGAGTCGAAATTGAAGGTAAACTATGTTTCAAAATTTAATTTTTATTTTTTTGGTGTTTTCTCCTCTTTTAAACCGTTCAATTAAGTGTTTTTTTTCATCATTTAATATCTACAAAAAACTTTCCACAAAAGGAAAAAAAAATGTACGAAGGAATGACAGACAGAAATACCAATTTTTTTCTATATATAGATTTATTTATTAAAGGGGAATTGAGCAAATTGGTTATTTCTGGCAATTTTTTAAAGTGTGTATCAAACTGGTAGCCCTTCGCATTAATCAGTACCCAAGAAGGAGCTCTTGGTTTCAAAAAGGTTGGTGACCCCTGGTGTATTTTATATTGTCTTTTTTATTCCAGCGAGTTAATCGATTTTTGGGGGGGAATTGAGGAGATTACTTTGATGCGTTCGAGAGTTTTAGGGAAGAAGCTGTTACAGCCCTGAGATCGGTAGGTTGTGAGTTCAAACCCCGGCCGAGTCATACCATATTCAGTGTTTTATCATTCATAGAAAATATTGTAAATCCCACATTCTTTATTTTTATGTACATTCTAGGTCTTTCATTCAGTAAAAAAAATTAAAATCTCTTTCTATTTTTTCAGGCGGTCTGTCGTAACGTTTTTGCGTTTCGCTTGATTGTTAAAATATGTCGATCGAGGGGGGTGTGACGTTCATATGTTGTCAATATTCAGTGTTTTATCGTTCATAATTAATATTGTAAATCCCACATTCTTTATTTTTATGTACATTCTATGTGTTTCATTCAGTAAAAAAATCAAATAAAAATTCACTTCCGTTTTTTCAGGCAGTGTGTCATAATGTTTTTGCGTTTCGCTTAATTGTTCAAATATGTCGATCGAGAGGGGTTGTGACGTTCATTTGTAGCCAATATTCAGTGTTTTATCGTTCATAGTTGATATTGTAAATCCCACATTCTTTATTTGTATATACATTCTAAGTGTTTCATTCAGTAATCGCTTTGAGTCACTAGAGAAAAGCGCTATATAAATATAATTCACTTCACTAATAAAAATGTAAAATTCCATTCCATTTATTCAGGCGGTCTGTCACAACATTTTTGCGTTTCGCTTGATTGTTAAAATATGTCGATTGAGAGGGGGTGTGACGTTCATTTGTAGCCAATATTCAGTGTTTTATCATTCATAGTAAATATTGTAACTCCCACATTATTTATTTTCATGTACATTCTAAGTGTTTCATTCAGTAATTTTTGTTTTTTAATTCCTTTACGTTTTTTCAGGCGGTCTGTCATAACCTTTTTGCGTTTCGCTTCATTGTTAAAATATGTCAATCGAAAGGGGGTGTGAGGTTCATTTGTAGCCAATATTCAGTGTTTTATCGTTCATAGTTGATATTGTAAATCCCACATTATTTATTTTTTATGTACATTCTAGGTGTTTCATTCAGTAAAAAAAAAGTTAAATTCCATTCCGTTTTTTTTCAGGCAGTCTGTCATAACATTTTTGCGTTTTGCTTGATTGTTAAAATATGTCAATCGAGGGGGGGGTGACGTTCATATGTTGTCAATATTCAGTGTTTTATCGTTCATAGTTAATATTGTAAATCCCACATTCTTTATTTTTATGTACATTCTACGTGTTTCATTCAGTAAAAAAATCAAATAAAAATTCAATTCCATTTTTTCAGGCGGTCTTTCATAACGTTTTTGCGTTTCGCTTAATTGTTAAAATATGTCGATCGAGAGGGGGTGTGACGTTCATTTGTAGCCAATATTCAGTGTTTTATCATTCATAGTAAATATTGTAACTCCCACATTATTTATTCTCATGTACATTCTAAGTGTTTCATTCAGTAATTTTTTTTTTTAAATTCCTTTACGTTTTTTCAGGCAGTCTGTCATAACCTTTTTGCATTTCGCTTCATTGTTGAAATATGTGGATCGAGAGGGGGTGTGACGTTCATATGTTGTCAATATTCAGTGTTTTATCGTTCATAGTTGATATTGTAAATCCCACATTATTTATTTTTTATGTATATTCTATGTGTTTCATTCAATAAAAAAATAAAACAAAAATTCAATTCCGTTTTTTTAGGCGGTCTTTCATAACATTTTTGCGTGTTGCTTGATTGTTAAAATATGTCGATAGAGAGGGGGTGTGACCTTCATAGGTTGTCAATATTCAGTGTTTTATCGTTCATAGTAAATATTGTCAATCCCAAATTCTTTGTTTTCATGTAAATTCTAGGTGTTTCATTCAGTAAAGAAAAATTAAAATTCCTTTCCGTTTTTTCAGGCGGTCTGTCGTAAAGTTTTTCCGTTTCTGTCAGACCTGGACATGGATTGTTTGGGCTCTTTCGACACAGAGGGATTACTGGATGAGCCGGGCGTGTCTTCAGGTACATGTTTTTTTATTTATACTCAAAATACAATAAAAAAGGCAAAACAAAAGGCGTGCTCGATGGCGGATACTAATCTATACTAAAACTTAGAACAAAAACAGCACAACGGCAATACTATCTACAAACAAACAAACAAACGATACTATCAAAGGCATAAATACAAACAAAAACGTACTTGGCGTGGATGAATCGAAAAGCATGGCATGAAGTATGAAGGGCAATGAAAGCAAATTTCCCAGACTGATGAACAGAAAGAAAATGACTTAAATACTGGCTGTGATACTCAGGACTGAGGGCAGGGGCGTGACAAGGTGGGAACTAATGCGTTGGCATGGAAACAAACAAAACCAGGAAGTGCAAAACGTGACTGAATGTCGAAAATCTAAACATAACATGACAAAACAAAACATGATCCATAGGTGTGACAGTTTCGGTTAATTGTTAACACATGTCGATGGAGAGGGGGCGTGACGTTCATATGTTGTTAATATTCAGTGTTTTATCCTTCATAGTTAATATTGTCAATTCTTTATTTTCATATTTATTTTCCTATCTTGCCGATTGTATTGTACCATATGTCCCGGCAAGAAATCTGCCTTCAAAGGACTCCGGCTTATTATCAATCAATCAATCAATCAATGTTTACTTATATAGCCCTAAATCACTAGTGTCTCAAAGGGCTGCACAAACCACCACGACATCCTCGGTAGGCCCACATAAGGGCAAGGAAAACTCACACCCAGTGGGACGTCGGTGACAATAATGACTATGAGAACCTTGGAGAGGAGGAAAGCAATGGATGTCGAGCGGGTCTAACATGATACTGTGAAAGTTCAATCCACAATGGATCCAACACAGTCGCGAGAGTCCAGTCCAAAGCAGATCCAACACAGCAGCGAGAGTCCCGTTCACAGCGGAGCCAGCAGGAAACCATCCCAAGCGGAGGTGGATCAGCAGCGCAGAGATGTCCCCAGCCGATACACAGGCAAGCAGTACATGGCCACCGGATCGGACCGGACCCCCTCCACAAGGGAGAGTGGGACATAGAAGAAAAAGAAAAGAAACGGCAGATCAACTGGTCTAAAAAGGGAGTCTATTTAAAGGCTACAGTATACAAATGAGTTTTAATGTGAGACTTAAATGCTTCTACTGATCCCAAAGCCCCAAAAAAGTCTGCGGGCTATAGAGCGTTTTCCGTTCGGGCTCCAGTACTCTGGAATGCCCTCCCGGTAAAAGTTCGAGATGCCACCTCAGTAGAAGCATTTAAGTCTCACCTTAAAACTCATTTGTATACTCTAGCCTTTAAATGGACTCCCTTTTTAGACCAGTTGATCTGCCGTTTCTTTTCTTTTTCTTCTATGTCCCACTCTCCCTTGTGGAGGGGGTCCGGTCCGATCCGGTGGCCATGTACTGCTTGCCTGTGTATCGGCTGGGGACATCTCTGTGCTGCTGATCCGCCTCCGCTTGGGATGGTTTCCTGCTGGTTCCGCTGTGAACGGGACTCTCGCTGCTGCTTTGGACTGGACTCTCGCGACTGTGTTGGATCCATTATGGATTGAACTTTCACAGTATCATGTTGGACCCGCTCGACATCCATTGCTTTCCTCCTCTCCAAGGTTCTCATAGTCATCATTGTCACCGACGTCCCACTGGGTGTGAGTTTTCCTTGCCCTTATGTGGGCCTACCGAGGATGTCGTAGTGGTTTGTGCAGCCCTTTGAGACACTAGTGATTTAGGGCTATATAAGTAAACATTGATTGATTGATGATTGGGTGTTTCATTTTTTTCTCTCTATATTTGGTCCCCCCGAGTCACAATAACTACCCAGGCCTGGTGTGGATCAATCCGGGCTGCTCAAAAACAAATAGCACGTGCAAACATATGCGAACGACCCCGAAAATAACACATTTTTTAAAAAAGACAGGCGGTTCTTAAACAATATCAGGTATGTCCAAGTGACATTTGAGTAAAGACACTCTCCTTATCTTTCTACATGGCTTCCTCGCCCATCAAAATGTGAAAATGTCACATGACTCTGAAGGTCACGCTCAATATCCTGCACTTACAGTATTTTCCATTAAAGCACTTCCTGTGCCAATGATCATTTGCCGCTCCTGCAGACATATATATAGCCCCGCTACGGTGCATATGATGTTAAGCAGCAGTGAGTGTACGCCGAGAAGATTTACGACTTCTCTCAGCAGTGCAGCACATTTTATGACTCGGGAGTGACACAGCAATATTGACAGCGGCAATCAGTGTTTGTACTGCTGCTGCAATGTGTCCACTGCAGATAGCGCCACCTTGTCATTATAGCATGGGATTTCTACACACTGGGTATGCCCATCCATCCATTTTTCTACCGCTTGTCCCTTTTGGGGTGGCGGGGGTTGCTGGAAGGAATATGGGAGAAATTGTACATGAAAGAATATTTGAACCAAACTGAACAGAACAAAATTGTATGAGAATTAGGTCATATAATGAGGTTTGGAATATTATTTAATATTAAAGTGTAGTTACCTAAGAAAAAATGGTGTTAGTCGAGAATATTGTAGTGTTACAAGAAAACTTTTCCAAGACAACACATTTGAAGAAATTTTGAGGAAAAAAGAATGAAAATCTCATTAAAATAATGTCATTTATGTATTTATTATTCCCCCTCCAAATTATTTATTTATTATATAGTTATTTATTATTCACCTAAAATGTTTGATTTGACTAGGCTGCAATGGTAACTATTTAAAAAAAAAAGGTTGTCATTTTGTAAGACAACTATGAGAATATAGTCATAATTTTATGATTTTAACATATATAAAGCTTATGACTAACAGTTAAGTTGAAACATTATGAGGAAAACTGTAATTTAACAAAAATACATTTTGTGATTTATATGGTTAAATTGAAATATAATGAGGAAAAAAAATGTAAATCAACAAAAATACATTTTGTGATTAACAGTTAAATTGAAATATAATGTGAGAAAAAAACATGTAATTTTATAAGACAACTATGAGAATAAAGTCATAATTTTATGATTTTAACATATATAAAGCTTATGACTAACAGTTAAGTTGAAACATTATGAGGAAAACTGTAATTTAACAAAAATACATTTTGTGATTTATATGGTTAAATTGAAATATAATGAGAAAAAAACATGTAAATTAACAAAAATACATTTTGTGATTAACAGTTAAATTGAAATATAATGAGAAAAAAACAGTTAAATTAAAAAAAATACATTTTGTGATTAACAAAGTTAAATTGAAATATAATGAGAAAAAAACATGTTGTAATTTAACAAAAATACATTTTGTGATTAACATAGTTAAGTTGAAATATAATGAGGAAAAACATGCAAATTAACAAAAAATAAATTTTGTGAGTAACATAGTTAAGTTGAAATATAAGGAGAAAAACCATGTAAATTAACAAAAATACATTTGGTGATTAACATAGTTAAATTGAAATATAATGAGGAAAAAACATGTACATTTAAAAAAAAAAAATTTTGTGATTAACATAGTTAAATTGAAATATAATGTGAGAAAACATGTAAATTAACAAAAATACATTTTGTGATTAACATAGTTAAACTGACACATAATGAGAAAAAAATAGTTAAATTAAAAAAATACATTATGTGATTAACATAGTTAAGTTGAAATATAATGAGAAAAAACATGTAAATTAACAAAAAATATATTTTGTGATTAACATAGTTAAATTGAAATATAATGAGAAAAAACATGTTGTAAATGAACAAAAATACATTTTATGTTTAGAATAGTTAAGTTACGATATTATGAGAAAAAACATGTTGTCATTTTAACAAAAATACATTTTGTGATGAACAAAATTACGTAGAAATATTTTGATGAAATACTTGTTATAATTTAGCAAAAATACATTTCGCGATTAACATAATTAAGTTGAAATATTATGAGGGAAATTATTTTTTATAATTTATCAGCAATAATGTTTTTGAGTAGTGCACACTAGTGTTGTCCAGATACCAATATTTTGGTACCGGTACTAAAATTATTTTGATACTTTTTGGTACTTTTCTAAATAAAGGGCACCACAAAAAATTGCATTATTGGCTTTATTTGAACAAAAAAATCTTACGGTACATTAAACATAAGTTTCTTATTGCAAGTTTCTACCAAATTCTACCAAATTTATTAGGTAGATTTAACCCAAGTTTGCAGTTAAAACGACCAACCATTTGGATTGAACATACAACCCATTTAACTGAAGAATTAACCCAACTTTGCAGTTAAAATGACCAACCATTTGGGTTGAACATATAACCAATTTATTTGATAAAATTAACCCAACTTTTCAGTTAAAATGACCAACGATTTGGGTTGAACATACAACCAATTTATTAGATAAAATTAACCCAACTCTGCAGTTAAAATTACCCAGCATATGGGTTGTATATATAACCAATTAATTTGTTAGAATTAACCCAACTTTTCAGTTAAAATGACCAACCATTTGGGTTGAAAATATAACCAATTAATTTGGTAGAATTAACCCAACTTTTCAGTTAAAATGACCAACCATTTGGGTTGAACATACAACCAATTTATTTGATAAAATTAACCAAACTCTGCAGTTAAAATGACCCAGCATATGGGTTGTATATATAACCAATTAATTTGTTAGAATTAACCCAACTTTACAGTTAAAATGACCAACCATTTGGGTTGAACATACAACCAATTAATTTGGTAGAATTAACCCAACTTTTCAGTTAAAATGACCAACCATTTGGGTTGAAAATATAACCAATTAATTTGGTAGAATTAACCCAGCATTGCGGTTAAAATGACCAACCATTTGGGTTGAACATATAACCAATTAATTTGGTAGAATTAACCCAACTTTTCAGTTAAAATGACCAACCATTTGGGTTGAACATATAACCAATTTATTTGGTAGAATCTACCCAACTTTTCAGTTAAAATGACCAACCATTTGGGTTGAACATATAACCAATTAATTTGGTAGAATTACCCCAACTTTTCAGTTAAAATGACCAACCATTTGGGTTGAACATATAACCAATTAATTTGGTAGAATTAACCCAGCATTGCAGTTAAAATGACCCAGCATTTGGTTTGAACATACAACCAATTTATTTGGTAGAATCTACCCAACTTTTCAGTTAAAATGACCAACCATTTGGGTTGAACATATAACCAATTAATTTGGTAGAATTAACCCAACTTTTCAGTTAAAATGACCAACCATTTGGGTTGAACACATAACCAATTAATTTGGTAGAATTAACCCAGCATTGCGGTTAAAATGACCAACCATTTGGGTTGAAAATACAACCAACTTATTTGGTAGAATTACCCCAACTTTTCAGTTAAAATGACCAACCATTTGGGTTGAACATACAACCAATTTATTTGGTAGAATTAACCCAACTTTTCAGTTAAAATGACCAACCATTTGGGTTGAACACATAACCAATTAATTTGGTAGAATTAACCCAGCATTGCGGTTAAAATGACCAACCATTTGGGTTGAACATACAACCAATTAATTTGGTAGAATTAACCCAACTTTTCAGTTAAAATGACCAACCATTTGGGTTGAACATACAACCAATTTATTTGGTAGAATCTACCCAACTTTTCAGTTAAAATGACCAACCATTTGGGTTGAACATATAACCAATTAATTCGGTAGAAATCACCCAGCATTGCAGTTTAAATGACCCAGCATTTGGGTTGAACATATAACCAATTTATTTGATAAAATTAACCCAACTCTGCAGTTAAAATGACCCAGCATATGGGTTGTATATATTACCAATTAATTTGTTAGAATTAACCCAACTTTACAGTTAAAATGACCAACCATTTGGGTTGAACATATAACCAATGTATTTGGTAAAATTAACCCAGTATCGTGGTTAAAATGACCCAGCATTTGGGTTGACTGTGTAACCAATTTATTTTTTGGTAGAATTAACCCAGCTTTGTAGTTAAAATGACCAACCATTTGGGTTGAACATACAACCAATTAATTTGGTAGAATTAACCCAACTTTTCAGTTAAAATGACCAACCATTTGGGTTGAACATATAACCAATTAATTTGGTAGAATTAACCCAGCATTGCAGTTAAAATGACCCAGCATTTGGGTTGAACATATAACCAATTTATTTGATAAAATTAACCCAACTCTGCAGTTAAAATGACCCAGCATATGGGTTGTATATATAACCAATTAATTTGTTAGAATTAACCCAACTTTACAGTTAAAATGACCAACCATTTGGGTTGAACATATAACCAATGTATTTGGTAAAATTAACCCAGTATCGCGGTTAAAATGACCCAGCATTTGGGTTGACTATGTAACCAATTTATTTTTGGGTAGAATTAACCCAGCTTTGTAGTTAAAATCACCAACCATTTGGGTTTAATATGTAACCCATTTAGCTGGGTTAAAAAAGAAACCTATCGTTCTGGGTTAAATTAACCCAGAATTGGTTCGATCCAATAGTATTCAATAGTACCCAGCATATTTTAGAGTGTGGAGTGAAGTCAACATTTTCAAAACAGTATAGTTGTATTTTAACAACAATAAAGTTGTATCCTTGGCAAATAAGTGGATATGATGTCATAGCAATTTAAGAATAACTGCCTGCCATTATAATTAGGTCAAAATACTAATCACAACATCCATCCATCCATCCATTTTCTACCGATTATTTCCTTTGGGGTGGCGGGGGGGGCGCTGGCGCCAATCTCAGCTACAATTGGACGGAAGGCGGTGTACACCCTGGACAAGTCGCCCCCTCATCGCAACTAATCACAACATACTGTATTATCAAGAATAAAGCTTAGGATTATTATCATCCAGTTGCAATTTAAGAATAAAGAAAAATGAAATACAATCATAATTAGGTTTAAAATACTACAGTAGGCAAAATAAATAACTAGACAGAAACATCTAATCACGATGGTTCATTCAAAATAGTTGGGAGAAAAATAAATACATTTTCAACATAAATACGGTAGTAATTATGATAATTTTGGACATTGAAATATGATTTTTTAATTTCATTTTAAAAAGTAGTTTTTTATGAGAATAGTATACTACAATCTGATTGGGAAATTGTACAAAACAATACATTTTCACAAGAATTAAAGGCCCACTGAAATGAGATGTTCTTATTTAAACGGGGATAGCAGCTCCATTCTATGTGTCATACTTGATCATTTTGCGATATTGTCATATTTTTGCCGAAAGGATTTAGTAGAGAACATCCACGATAAAGTTCGCAACTTTTGGCCGCTAATAAAAAAGCCTTGCCTGTACCGGAAGTAGCAGACGATGTGCCAGTGACGTCACTGGTTGTGGAGCTCCTCACATCCTCACATTGTTTACAATCATGGCCACCAGCAGCAAGAGCGATTCGGACTGAGAAAGCGACGATTTCCCCATTAATTTGAGCGAGGATAAAAGATTCGTGGATGAGGAAAGTGAGAGTGAAGAACTAGAAAGAAAAAAAAACTAGACCGCAGAGCGATTCAGATGTTATTAGACAAATTTTTTAGGATAATTCTGGAAAATCCCTTATCTGCTTATTGTGTTACTAGTGTTTTAGTGAGATTATATAGTCATACCTGTACAACCTGAAGGTCGGAGTGGTGTGGTGACCGCCAGTGTCTCAACGAGGCGAAGGCAGCCGATGCTTCCTCCTCGTTGAAAGCATCCGACGGTCGGTGGGAGGAAGCAAGAGAGTCCGCAGCTGCCTCTTTGACAGGTGCACGTGGAACGACACAATCTCTCATGTCTACGGTAAGAGCCGACTTATTACCACCATTTTCTTACCGAAACCTGCCGGTTGACATGTGGCGGGGAACCTTGTTCGCTTGACCGCTCTGTTCCATAGTAAAGCTTCACCGTCATCTTTCGGGAATGTAAACAAGGAAACACCGGCTGTGTTTGTGTTGCTAATACAACGCTTCCCACCTACATCTTTCTTCTTTGACGTCTCCATTAGTAATTGAACAAATCGCAAAAAATTCAGCCAAAATTCTGTGGAATTATGCCATGGAAACAGACGACTTATAGCTGTGAACGGTGCGGGAACAAAATGTCCTCTACAATGCGTGACGTCACGCGCATGTTTTAGCATGATACTTCCGCGCGAAATTGAAAATTGCAATTTAGTAAACTAAACCAGTCGTATTGGCATGTGTTGCAATGTTAATATTTCATCATTGATATATAAACTATCAGACTGCGTAGTAGTGGGTTTCAGTAGGCCTTTAAACTGTACTTGGATAAAAGTATGATTCATCATTTTAAAGGGGAACATTATCACCAAACCTATGTAAGCGTCAATATATACCTTGATGGTGCAGAAAAAAGACCATATATTTTTTTAACCGATTTCCGAACTCTATATGGGTGAATTTTGGCGAATTAAACGCCTTTCTGTTTATCGCTCTGGTGACAATGACGTCAGAACGTGACGTCTCCGAGGTAATACAGCCGCCATTTTCATTTTCAACACATTGCAAACATTGGGTCTCAGCTCTGTTATTTTCCGTTTTTTTTTCGAAAAATTTTTGGAACCTTTGAGACATCATGCCTCGTCGGTGTGTTGTCGGAGGGTGTAACAACACTAACAGGGAGGGATTCACGTTGCACCACCGGCAAGAAATCTGCCGCCAGACCCCCATTGAATGTACCAAAGTGTCTCCACATTTGACCGGCGATGCTAAGACAGACATGGCACAGAAATGTATGGATAACCTGCAGATGCATTTGCAACGATAAAGTCAACGAAATTACAAAGGTGAGTTTTGTTGATGTTGCCTTATGTGCTAATCAGACATATTTGGTCGCGGCATGACTGCCAGCTAATCGATGCTAACATGCTACGCTAATCGATGCTAACATGCTATTTACCGGCGGTGCTAAGACAGACATGGCACAGAAATGAATGGATAACTTGCAGATGCATTTGCAACGATAAAGTCAACGGAATCACAAAGGTGAGTTTTGTTGATGTTGTTGACTTATGTGCTAATCAGACATATTTGGTCGCAGCATGACTGCCAGCTAATCGATACTAACATGCTACGCTAATCGATGCTAACATGCTATTTACCGGCGGTGCTAAGACAGACATGGCACAGAAATGTATGGATAACCTGCAGATGCATTTGCAACGATTAAGTCAACGAAATCACAAAGGTGAGTTTTGTTGATGTTGACTTGTGTGCTAATCAGACATATTTGGTCGCGGCATGACTGCCAGCTAATCGATGCTAACATGCTACGCTAATCGATGCTAACATGCTATTTACCGGCGGTGCTAAGACAGACATGGCACAGAAATGTATGGATAACCTGCAGATGCATTTGCAACGATTAAGTCAACGAAATCACAAAGGTGAGTTTTGTTGATGTTGACTTGTGTGCTAATCAGACATATTTGGTCACGGCATGACTGCCAGCTAATCGATGCTAACATGCTACGCTAATCGATGCTAACATGCTATTTACCGGCGGTGCTAAAGCAAACATGGCACAGAGATGTATGGATAACCTGCAGATGCATTTGCAACGATTAAGTCAACAAAATCACAAAGGTGAGTTTTGTTGAAGTTGTTGACTTATGTGCTAATCAGACATATTTGGTCACGGCATGACTGCCAGCTAATCGATGCTAACATGCTATGCTAATCGATGCTAACATGCTATTTACGCTAGCTGTATGTACATTTAAAACTAGATACCCACATTTAAAGCGAAACAAACACTTACCAATCGACGGATTTAAGTTGCTCCAGTGTCACAAGATGCGAAAGTCCTGATCGTTTGGTCCGCACATTTTACCGGCGATGCTAATAAGGCAGCCATGCTACAGGCCACTTCATTAGGTACACCCACGCTATGGCCGAATAGCGTCAATAGCTATTCGCTCAATAGCTTCAATTTCTTCTTCAATTTCGTTTTCGCTATCCGCCTTTCAATACATGCGTAATCTGTTGAGTCGCTTAAGCCGCTGAAATCTGAGTCTGAATCCGAGCTAATGTCGCTATATCTTGCTGTGGTAACCGCCATGTTGTTTGTATTGGCAGCACTGTATGACGTCACAGGGAAATGGATAGTGGTTTCGAAGATAGCCAAAATAAGGCACTTTAAAAGTCTGCGGGCTATAGAGCGTTTTCCGTTCGGGCTCCAGTACTCTGGAATGCCCTCCCGGTAACAGTTCGAGATGCTACCTCAGTAGAAGCATTTAAGTCTCATCTTAAAACTCATCTGTATACTCTAGCCTTTAAATAGACCTCCTTTTTAGACCAGTTGATCTGCCGCTTCTTTTCTTTCTCCTATGTCCCCCCCTCCCTTGTGGAGGGGGTCCGGTCCGATGACCATGGATGAAGTACTGACTGTCCAGAGTCGAGACCCAGGATGGACCGCTCGTCGGGACCCAGGATGGACCGCTCGCCTGTATCGGTTGGGGACATCTCTACGCTGCTGATCCGCTTGAGATGGTTTCCTGTGGACGGGACTCTCACTGCTGTCTTGGAGCCACTATGGATTGAACTTTCACAGTATCATGTTAGACCCGCTCGACATCCATTGCTTTCGGTCCCCTAGAGGGGGGGGGTTGCCCACATCTGAGGTCCTCTCCAAGGTTTCTCATAGTCAGCATTGTCGCTGGCGTCCCACTGAATGTGAATTCTCCCTGCCCACTGGGTGTGAGTTTTCCTTGCCCTTTTGTGGGTTCTTCCGAGGATGTTGTAGTCGTAATGATTTGTGCAGTCCTTTGAGACATTTGTGATTTGGGGCTATATAAATAAACATTGATTGATTGATTGATTAAAGCTTTATTTAGGGATATTCCGGGACCGGTAAAATTTTGAAAAAAACGTCAAAAAATACAACAAGCCACTGGGAACTGATTTTTATTGTTTTTAAACCCTTTTGAAATTGTGATAATGTTCCCCTTTAAAAAAAAATATATGGTCTTTTTTTTGCACCATCAAGGTATATAATGACGCTTACATAGGTCTGGTGATAATGTTCAACCTTTAACCGAATTGACCGGTTGTCTTCTGATAAAATGACCATGATACACCCTGTTTCGAACAAAACAAGAGTAAAAGGGGAAGTGCAACTTGAGATTTAGACACAAAGAGAGGAAGTGGCAGTGAGAAGTTGTCCGCCTCAGTATTCAAACTTGCACAACCCACCAGCGTATTCCCAACACCTGAAAGTGCCACGTTTGACGGCCCCACGACGCTTTCCGTTGCTTCATTTTCGGCGTACGACAATCATCTTGAGTATTTGCGTCAGAATTTTGAGGGTCTTCCACGTCAATAATGAAGAAGAAGTGTGACGGAGCTAATCCAGATCTCCTGCTTTACAGCCCCTCGGAACCACTTCAGCAAGGGCTGACGTTGCCATAGCGATCGGCCCGTTCCGTGGAGTCAACTTCTCCCCGCGGATTTTTTTTTCTTCGTGTCATTGCCGCTCAATTTCAGGAGAGGCTTCGCGATTGATCCGTTTCCGACAAAAGGACGGAGCGCTGAAAAGCAAGATGGATTTCATATATCTATTATCTGATGCGACTCGTCCTCTTTAAGAGGATATAGATTAGCTGTCAGCAGGCCGAGGAGTTAGGTGTCGGTGTTGAGGATCTTTAAAGGTTGCACCACCTGGATTTTCCTCACTCGGTGGCCTAAACAAGGGGTGTCAAACTCAAATACCGAGTGGGCCAGAATTTAAAACCGAACAAAGCCGCGGGCCGAGGTTGAAGAAATGAACCTTTTAACCTTCCTCCTGTGTTAGCTTTCTGTTACCATCTCTTATGTTAACGGGTCGCTTTTGACCCATGTCTTAAATCAGCTGTAAAATACACTAAAAACAATTATCTATCATCCAATTTGTTTCTCATCTCTTGGTTACCTCGTTACATGAATTTCAATAAAACAGTTAGCTCCATCTTTTGACACTACTTCCTCTCTCGTCCTTGCACGCTACACCGCTACAACAAAGATGTAGCGGTGTCGAAGGTGAGCCACATAAATAAGACCGCCCACAAAACGGCGCGTCAGAAAGCGGCTTGAAGATGATCTGTAAAACGTAATCTATGCAACATTTCCGTTAAATGAAATAGTGTTTTTTTCTTAACCTTCCTCTTGTGTTAGCTTTCTGTTACCATCTCTTATGTTAACGGGTCGGTTTTGACCCATGTTTTAAATCAGCTGTAAAATACGCTAAAAACAATGATCTATCATCCAATTTGTTTCTCATCTCTTGGTTACCTCGTTACCTGAATTTCAATAAAACAGTTAGCTCCACCTTTTGACACTACTTCCTCTCTCGTCCTTGCACGCTACACCGCTACAACAAAGATGTAGCGGTGTCGAAGGTGAGCCACATAAATAAGACCGCCCACAAAACGGCGCGTTCGGAAGGGACTGTCAGAAAGCGGCTTGAAGATGATCTGTAAAACGTAATCTATGCAACATTTCCGTTAAATGAAAGAGTGTTTTTTTCTTAACCTTCCTCTTGTGTTAGCTTTCTGTTACCATCTCTTATGTTAACGGGTCGGTTTTGACCCATGTCTTAAATCAGCTGTAAAATACACTAAAAACAATTATCTATCATCCAATTTGTTTCTCATCTCTTGGTTACCTCGTTACCTGAATTTCAATAAAACAGTTAGCTCCATCTTTTGACACTACTTCCTCTCTCGTCCTTGCACGCTACACCGCTGCAACAAAGATGTAGCGGTGTCGAAGGTGAGCCACATAAATAAGACCGCCCACAAAACGGCGCGTCAGAAAGCGGCTTGAAGATGATCTGTAAAACGTAATCTATGCAACATTTCCGTTAAATGAAATAGTGTTTTTTTCTTAACCTTCCTCTTGTGTTAGCTTTCTGTTACCATCTCTTATGTTAACGGGTCGGTTTTGACCCATGTTTTAAATCAGCTGTAAAATACACTAAAAACAATTATTTATCATCCAATTTGTTTCTCATCTCTTGGTTACCTCGTTACCTGAATTTCAATAAAACAGTTAGCTCCATCTTTTGACACTACTTCCTCTCTCGTCCTTGCACGCTACACCGCTACAACAAAGATGTAGCGGTGTCGAAGGTGAGCCACATAAATAAGACCGCCCACAAAACGGCGCGTCAGAAAGCGGCTTGAAGATGATCTGTAAAACGTAATCTATGCAACATTTCCGTTAAATGAAATAGTGTTTTTTTCTTAACCTTCCTCTTGTGTTAGCTTTCTGTTACCATCTCTTATGTTAACGGGTCGGTTTTGACCCATGTTTTAAATCAGCTGTAAAATACGCTAAAAACAATGATCTATCATCCAATTTGTTTCTCATCTCTTGGTTACCTCGTTACCTGAATTTCAATAAAACAGTTAGCTCCACCTTTTGACACTACTTCCTCTCTCGTCCTTGCACGCTACACCGCTACAACAAAGATGTAGCGGTGTCGAAGGTGAGCCACATAAATAAGACCGCCCACAAAACGGCGCGTTCGGAAGGGACTGTCAGAAAGCGGCTTGAAGATGATCTGTAAAACGTAATCTATGCAACATTTCCGTTAAATGAAAGAGTGTTTTTTTCTTAACCTTCCTCTTGTGTTAGCTTTCTGTTACCATCTCTTATGTTAACGGGTCGGTTTTGACCCATGTCTTAAATCAGCTGTAAAATACACTAAAAACAATGATCTATCATCCAATTTGTTTCTCATCTCTTGGTTACCTCGTTACCTGAATTTCAATAAAACAGTTAGCTCCATCTTTTGACACTACTTCCTCTCTCGTCCTTGCACGCTACACCGCTGCAACAAAGATGTAGCGGTGTCGAAGGTGAGCCACATAAATAAGACCGCCCACAAAACGGCGCGTCAGAAAGCGGCTTGAAGATGATCTGTAAAACGTAATCTATGCAACATTTCCGTTAAATGAAATAGTGTTTTTTTCTTAACCTTCCTCTTGTGTTAGCTTTCTGTTACCATCTCTTATGTTAACGGGTCGGTTTTGACCCATGTTTTAAATCAGCTGTAAAATACACTAAAAACAATTATTTATCATCCAATTTGTTTCTCATCTCTTGGTTACCTCGTTACCTGAATTTCAATAAAACAGTTAGCTCCATCTTTTGACACTACTTCCTCTCTCGTCCTTGCACGCTACACCGCTACAACAAAGATGTAGCGGTGTCGAAGGTGAGCCACATAAATAAGACCGCCCACAAAACGGCGCGTCAGAAAGCGGCTTGAAGATGATCTGTAAAACGTAATCCATGCAACATTTCCGTTAAATGAAATAGTGTTTTTTTCTTAACCTTCCTCTTGTGTTAGCTTTCTGTTACCATCTCTTATGTTAACGGGTCGGTTTTGACCCATGTTTTAAATCAGCTGTAAAATACGCTAAAAACAATGATCTATCATCCAATTTGTTTCTCATCTCTTGGTTACCTCGTTACCTGAATTTCAATAAAACAGTTAGCTCCACCTTTTGACACTACTTCCTCTCTCGTCCTTGCACGCTACACCGCTACAACAAAGATGTAGCGGTGTCGAAGGTGAGCCACATAAATAAGACCGCCCACAAAACGGCGCGTCAGAAAGCGGCTTGAAGATGATCTGTAAAACGTAATCTATGCAACATTTCCGTTAAATGAAATAGTGTTTTTTTCTTAACCTTCCTCTTGTGTTAGCTTTCTGTTATCATCTCTTATGTTAACGGGTCGGTTTTGACCCATGTTTTAAATCAGCTGTAAAATACACTAAAAACAATTATCTATCATCCAATTTGTTTCTCATCTCTTGGTTACCTCGTTACCTGAATTTCAATAAAACAGTTAGCTCCATCTTTTGACACTACTTCCTCTCTCGTCCTTGCACGCTACACCGCTACAACAAATATGTAGCGGTGTCGAAGGTGAGCCACATAAATAAGACCGCCCACAAAACGGCGCGTTCGGAAGGGACTGTCAGAAAGCGGCTTGAAGATGATCTGTAAAACGTAATCTATGCAACATTTCCGTTAAATGAAAGAGTGTTTTTTTCTTAACCTTCCTCTTGTGTTAGCTTTCTGTTACCATCTCTTATGTTAACGGGTCGGTTTTGACCCATGTCTTAAATCAGCTGTAAAATACACTAAAAACAATGATCTATCATCCAATTTGTTTCTCATCTCTTGGTTACCTCGTTACCTGAATTTCAATAAAACAGTTAGCTCCATCTTTTGACACTACTTCCTCTCTCGTCCTTGCACGCTACACCGCTACAACAAAGATGTAGCGGTGTCGAAGGTGAGCCACATAAATAAGACCGCCCACAAAACGGCGCGTTCGGAAGGGACTGTCAGAAAGCGGCTTGAAGATGATCTGTAAAACGTAATCTATGCAACATTTCCGTTAAATGAAATAGTGTTTTTTTCTTAACCTTCCTCTTGTGTTAGCTTTCTGTTACCATCTCTTATGGTAACGGGTCGGTTTTGACCCATGTCTTAAATCAGCTGTAAAATACACTAAAAACAATTATCTATCATCCAATTTGTTTCTCATCTCTTGGTTACCTCGTCACCTGAATTTCAATAAAACAGTTAGCTCCATCTTTTGACACTACTTCCTCTCTCGTCCTTGCACGCTACACCGCTACAACAAAGATGTAGCGGTGTGGCGGTCGAAGGTGAGCCACATAAATAAGACCGCCCACAAAACGGCGCGTTCGGAAGGGACTGTCAGAAAGCGGCTTGAAGATGATCTGTAAAACGTAATCTATGCAACATTTCCGTTAAATGAAATAGTGTTTTTTTCTTAACCTTCCTCTTGTGTTAGCTTTCTGTTACCATCTCTTATGTTAACGGGTCGGTTTTGACCCATGTTTTAAATCAGCTGTAAAATACACTAAAAACAATTATCTGTCATCCAATTTGTTTCTCATCTCTTGGTTACCTCGTTAGGCTTCCTTATGCTTGAAAATATTGGTTTTAATATTTTTGGTTTGGGCCATTGGGCCTTTTTTTGTCAGTATACCCCTCGATTTCAATTTTTTTAAATGGTAAAACGAACTTCAAGAGAATCATATACATAAAAAAAAGGTTGTTGTGTTACCTAACTATTACTAAGGGGTATTAGAATACATCTCTTAAATAAATGTGTTTTATTTATTTTTTAATTTTAAGAATTTTAACTATAGTAACATCTATGGTGTTACGGGTCAATTTCGACCCATATATATTTACTTCAAGAAAAAGGCTGAAAAGTATTTTTTTCAGCAACAGAAATCCAACATCAAACAACCAACAAACAATCAAGCAAATGAAACCAAGAGAAATAGATTACTAGTTCCAAAACTAATAAAAAAACAAAATCAAAGTGGCAAAAAGTGACACTTTTAGTGTCCGTCTTTTGTTTGTTTTTGTACAGGATGACAAGGTAAAACAAGAATCCACTAAAGCTCACATGATTGGGAGAGGAGCTGGCTGTCAGTGTGTACAGTTTTGGCTCTTATCATCTTGTTTTTATAACTGGGTCGAAACCGACCCTAACAACACCAAGGGCATAATTTCTACCAGAGCATTTTATAATTTAGTGAAAAAAAATTAAAATGTTTTATTTTGTTGACAAAGAGGTTCCTGACAAAGTCAAAAAGCTTTGATGCAAAAAAATAAATGTATGTGGTGTTTTTATGCATTTAAAAACTAAAACGGCTCGGTGCCGACCCTAACACAAGACGAAGGTTAAAATTAATAAACAGATTAAAGATAAATACAGGTGTAAAACCTGACATTGTATAATGTATGAATAAAAACAATATATCGACTAAATAAGCAATAACTTAACAAATTTCAAATCCAAAGTTAACCAGTCCCGGGAGTATCTTGCTTACATGTGAGGCCCCTTAGGGGATGCGCATCCCGAACCTTGGTGTGTGCACAACCTCCTGCCAGATTTAATTACCACAAGTCAGCGGTGACCTTGCCCCCCCCCCCGTGCCTGCCAGCTCTGCGCTGAACGTCGTTGGGAGATAAGTTGCCATTTGCATGTAGGGAAGCTACCAGAGTATGAAAATAGACTGGCGGCACACACGGCTTCTGAGCGACGGTTTTGACTAGTAAATGGCGGTAAATAAACACCATGGAGAAATCAGACATGCGTTTACATACATTTAACTACATTCCAGGTGGCTCTTTTTTATTATATATAACGTACGCTGCCTGTTCTAAAAAAAAATAAACCAGTGTAAAAGGTCAAATAAAAACAGAATATAATGATTTGCTAATCCTTTTCAACCTATATTCAATTGAATAGACTGCAAAGACAAGGTACTTAACGTTCAAACAGGTCAACTTTGTTTGTGTTTAAAATATTAGCTCATTTGGAAATTGGCGCCTGCAACATGTTTCAAAAAAGCTGGCACAAGTGGCAAAAAAGACTGAGAAAGTTGAGGAATGCTGGTCAAACACTTATTTGGAACATCCCACAGGTGAACATGTTACGACGGTTGGGTTTACGCAGATTGCTGCGCGGTTCGTTCTCCGGGAGGCAAACGGACGACTCCGGACAGGGCTTGGGAGGTAGGAACATGGTTTATTTTTCAAAATTAAACACGTACCAAAAACAGAAAGCAAGCAGAAGGAACAATGTGCCGAACGCACACGAAGGTAAGACTACCACTTAGCACTGGAAGCATGGACTAGGAGACAAGAAAAACTGACGTACAAACCCCGTTTCCATATGAGTTGGGAAATTGTGTTAGATGTAAATATAAACGGAATACAATGATTAGCAAATCCTTTTCAACCCATATTCAAATGAATGCACTACAATGACAAGATATTTGATGTTCAAACTCATAAACTAAATTTTTTCTTGCAAATAATAATTAACTTAGAATTTCATGGCTGCAACACGTGCCAAAGTAGTTGGGAAAGGGCATGTTCACCACTGTGTTACATCATTTTTTCTTTTAACAACATAAATCTTTGGGAACTGAGGAAACTAATTGTTGAAGCTTTGAAAGTGGAATTCTTTCCCATTCTTGTTTTATGTAGAGCTTCAGTCCTTCAACAGTCCGGGGTCTCCGCTGTGGTATTTTACGCTTCATAATGCGCCACACATTTTCGATGGGAGACAGGTCTGGACTGCAGGCAGGCCAGGAAAGTACTCGCACTCTTTTTTTACGAAGGCACGCTGTCGTAACATGTGGCTTGGCATTGTCTTGCTGAAATAAGCAGGGGCGTCCATGATAACGTTGCTTGGATGACAACATATGTTGCTCCAAAACCTGTATTTACCTTTCAGCATTAATGGTGCCTTCACAGATGTGTAAGTTACCCATGCCTTGGGCACTAATACACCCCCATACCATCACAGATGCTGGCTTTTGAACTTTGCGTCTATAACGATCCGGAAGGTTATTTTCCTCTTTGTTCCGGGGGACACCACGTCCTCTGTTTCCAAATATCATTTGAAATGTGGAATTGTCAGACCACAGAACACCTTCCCACTTTGCATCAGTCCATCTTAGATGAGCTTGGGCCCAGCGAAGCCGGCGGCGTTTCAGGGTGTTGTTGGTAAATGGGTTTGGCTTTGCATAGCAGAGTTTTAACTTGCACTTACAGATGTAGCGACCAACTGTAGTTACTGACAGTGGTTTTATGAAGTGTTCCTGAGCTCATGTGGTGATATCCTTTTCACACTGATGTCGGTTTTTGATGCAGTACCGCCTGAGGGATCAAAGGTCCGTAATATCATGGCTTACGTGCAGTGATTTCTCCAGATTCTCTTAACCTTTTGATGATTTTACGGACCGTAGAAGGTAAAATCCCTAAATTTCTTGCAATAGCTCGTTGAGAAATGTTGTTCTAAAACTGTTCGACAATTTGCTTACAAAGTGGTGACCCTCACCCCATCCTTGTTTGTGAATGACTTAGCATTTCATGAAAGCTTATTTTATACCCAATCATGGCACTCACCTGTTCCCAATTAGCCTGCACACCTATGGGATGTTGTATATTAGTGTTTGATGAGCATTCCTCAACTTTATCAGTATTTATTGCCACCTTTCCCAACTTCTTTGTCACGTGTTGCTGGCATTAAATTCTAAGGTTAATGATTATTTGAAAAAAAATTTTTTTATCAGTTTGAACATCAAATATGTTGTCTTTGTAGCATATTCAACTGAATATGGGTTGAAAATGATTTGCAAATCATTGTATATTGTAGCATCCCGGAAGAGTTAGTGCTGCAAGGGCTTCTGGGTGTTCTGTTGTGTTTATGTTGTGTTACGGTGCGGATGTTCGGTGTGGGATCACAGTGTGGCCCATATTTGTAACAGTGTTAAAGTTGTTTACATGGCCACCCTCAGTGTGACCTCTATAGCTGTTGACCAAGTATGCGTTGCATTCACTTGTGTGTGTCGCATTTATTATGTGACTGGGCCGGCTTGCTTTGTACGGAGGAAAAGCGGAAAAGTGACGACAGGTTGTAGAGGACACTAAAGGGAGTGCCTTTAAGGCACGCCCCCAATATTGTTGTCCGGGTGGAAATCGGGAGAAATTCAGGAGAATGTTTGCCCGATTAGCTGGCATTCATGCCGTGACCAAATATTTCTGATTAGCACATAAGTCAATAACATCAACAAAACTCACCTTTGTGATTTTGTTGACTTTATCGTTGGAAATGCATCTACTTTGAGTGTCGCAGGATATCCACACATCTCTGTCGTAGCATCGCTATGGTCGGTAAAATGTGCAGAACAAACGAGGGACTTTCGTATCTTTTGACCACTGGTGCAACTTGAATCCGTCGATTGGTATGTGTTTGTTTGGCATTAAATGTGGGTGGAGGGAAAGGATGGAGGCAAATATAGCTACAAATGTACATACAGCTAGCCTAAACAGCATGTTAACATCGATTAGCTGGCAGTCATGCCGTGACCAAATATGTTTTCTTAGCACATAAGTCAATAACATCAACAAAACTCACCTTTGTGATTTCGTTGACTTTATCGTTGGAAATGCATCTGCTTTGAGTGTCGCAGGATATCCACACATCTCTGTCGTAGCATTGCTATGGTCGGTAAAATGTGCCGCACAAACGAGGGACTTCCGCATCTTTTGAAACTGGTGCAACTTGAATCTGTCGATTGGTATGTGTTTGTTTGGCATTAAATGTGGGTGGAGGGAAAGGCTGGATGCAAATATAGCTACAAATGTACATACAGCTAGCCTAAATAGCATGTTAGCATCGATTAGCTGGCAGTCATGACGCGACCAAATATGTCTGATTAGCACATAAGTCAATAACATCAACAAAACTCACCTTTGTGATTTCGTTGACTTTATCGTTGGAAATGCATCTGCTTTGAGTGTCGCAGGATAGCCACCCATCTCTGTCGTAGCATCGCTATGGTCAGTAAAATGTGCAGAACAAACGAGGGACTTTCGCATCTTTTGACCACTGGTGCAACTTGAATCCTTCGATTGGTATGTGTTTGTTTGGCATTAAATGTGGGTGGAGGGAAAGGCTGGATGCAAATATAGCTAGAAATGTACATACAGCTAGCCTAAATAGCATGTTAGCATCGATTAGCGGGCAGTCATGCCGTGACCAAATATGTCTGATTAGCACATAAGTCAATAACATCAACAAAACTCACCTTTGTGATTTCGTTGACTTTATCGTTGGAAATGCATCTGCTTTGAGTGTCGCAGGATATCCACACATCTCTGTCGTAGGATCGCTATGGTCGGTAAAATGTGCAGAACAAACGAGGGATTTTCGCATCTTTTGACCACTGGTGCAACTTGAATCCGTCGATTGGTATGTGTTTGTTTGGCATTAAATGTGGGTGGAGGGAAAGGCTGGATGAAAATATAGCTACAAATGTACATACAGCTAGCTTAAATAGCATGTTAGCATCGGTTAGCTGGCATTCATGCCGTGACTAAATATGTCTGATTAGCACATAAGTCAATAACATCACCAAAACTCACCTTTGTGATTTCGTTGACTTTATCGTTGGATTGATTGATTGATTGATTGATTGATACTTTTATTAGTAGATTGCACAGTACAGTACATATTCCGTACAATTGACCACTAAATGGTAACACCCGAATAAGTTTTTCAACTTGTTTAAGTCGGGGTCCACGTTTATCAATTCATGGTAAATGCATCTGCTTTGAGTGTCGCAGGATATCCACACATCTCTGTCATAGCATCGCTATCGTCGGTAAAATGTGCAGAACAAACGAGGGACTTTAGCATCTTTTGATCACTGGTGCAACTTGAATCCGTCGATTGGTATGTGTTTGTTTGGCATTAAATGTGGGTGGAGGGAAAGGCTGGATGCAAATATAGCTACAAATGAGGCATATTGATGCAATATGTACATACAGCTAGCCGAAATAGCATGCCATGCTAATCGATGCACACTCCACGTAAGTCAACTTGAATCCGTCCCTGATCGTGTTGTTACACCCTCCGACAACACACCGACGAGGTACGGAAAACAGTCGAAAAAACGGAAAACAACAGAGCTGATTTGACTTGGTATGCGTAATGTGTTTGAGAAAATGGCGGATTGCTTCCCGTTGTAACGTCACGGGTGAAAGGCGTTTAAATCGCCAAATTCACCCTTTTAGAGTTCGGAAATCGGTTTAAAAAACATATGGTCCTTTTTCCGTAACATCAAGGTATATATTGACGCTTACATAGGTCTGGTGATAATGTTCCCCTTTAAGGGTTATGCAAACACACCACAGGCCACCTCTGTTCTTTGGTAAAACTGTCACCAATGAGCACCCTTTTTCTATTCCCGGTGTAAAAATAGGACAAGCACTGTTATTATATGCCATGATGCTCAAGGGGGACAAGCGAGCTTCCAGTGTGTGAGAAAAAGTCCACTCTGCCGGCTGCCGACACGGAGCGCTGACCCGCGACTGAGGCCTGATGGGATACAATTTCAAAATCGACGGACCCGGGTCGTGGCTCGGTGCCGACAGGGTCATATATCCGCGGCCTTCATTAATTGGTATTTTGACTACAGTCGTCTCCCTGGCCGTCGGAACCACCCCGTCCGACCGCATCAAGTCCTTGCAGTGTGACATTGCAATTACGCGAGGGGAGAAAATCCTCGACAGCTAATAGAGATTCGCTTGGCCTCGACTCCCCCCACCCCGCCCCCGTGCACTTCAAGGAAAAGCCAATATTATGCCTGTTGATAATCCGGCAATTGGCGTTTTTTTACGGCCTAAAATTGATACCTTCGAGGGGCTTATTGTGCATGGTTGCAAAGTAGTAGTGGAAAAAAAAAAGTAATTACCGCCCATTCATGTCTTCAATCAATCATCAATCAATGTTTATTTATATAGCCCCAAATCACAAATGTCTCAAAGGACTGCACAAATCATTACGACTACAACATCCTCGGAAGAACCCACAAAAGGGCAAGGAAAACTCACACCCAGTGGGCAGGGAGAATTCACATTCAGTGGGACGCCAGTGACAATGCTGACTATGAGAAACCTTGGAGAGGACCTCAGATGTGGGCAACCCCCCCCCTCTAGGAGACCGAAAGCAATGGATGTCGAGCGGGTCTAACATGATACTGTGAAAGTTCAATCCATAGTGGCTCCAAGACAGCAGTGAGAGTCCTGTCCACAGGAAACCATCTCAAGCGGATCAGCAGCGTAGAGATGTCCCCAACCGATACAGGCGAGCGGTCCATCCTGGGTCCCGACGAGCGGTCCATCCTGGGTCTCGACTCTGGACAGTCAGTACTTCATCCATGGTCATCGGACTGGACCCCCTCCACAAGGGAGGGGGGGACATAGGAGAAAGAAAAGAAGCGGCAGATCAACTGGTCTAAAAAGGAGGTCTTGTGTACTTTAAAGAGGGAACATTATCACCAAACCTATGCAAGCGTCAATATATACCTTGATGTTGCAGAAAAAAAGACCATGTATTTTTTTAACCGATTTCCGAACTCTAAACGGGTGAATTTCGGCAAATTAAACGCCTTTCTGTTTATCGCTCTTTTAGCGATGACGTCAGAACGTGACGTCACCGAGGTAACACACCCGCCATTTTCATTTTCACATTACAAACACCGGGTCTCAGCTCTGTTATTTTCCGTTTTTTCGACTATTTTTCGGAACCTTGGAGACATCATGCCTCGTCGGTGTGTTGTCGGAGGGTGTAACAACACTAACAGGGAGGGATTCAAGTTGCACCACCGGCAAGAAATCTGCCGCCAGACCCCCATTGAATGTACCAAAGTGTCTGCACATTTTACCGGCGATGCTAAGACAGACATGGTACAGAGATTTATGGATAACCTGCAGATGCATTTGCAACGATTAAGGCGGCATAACTCGGTTGGTAGAGCAGCCGTGCCAGCAACTTGAGGGTTGCAGGTTCGAACCCGCTTCCGCCATCCTAGTCACTACCGTTGTGTCCTTGGGCAAGACACTTTACCCACCTGCTCCCAGTGCCACCCACACTGGTTTAAATGTAACTTAGATATTGGGTTTCACTATGTAAAGTGCTTTGAGTCACTAGAGAAAAGTGCTATATAAATATAATTCACAAATATAATTCACTAAGTCAACGAAATCACAAAGGTGAGTTTTGTTGATGTTGTTGACTTATGTGCTAATCAGACATATTTGGTCGCGGCATGACTGCCAGCTAATCGATGCTAACATGCTACGCTAATCGATGCTAACATGCTATTTACGCTAGCTGTATGTACATTTGAAACTAGATACCCACATTTAATGCGAAACAAACACTTACCAATCGAGGGATTTAAGTTGCTCCCGCGTCTCAAGATGCGAAAGTCCTGATCGTTTGGTCCGCACATTTTACCGGCAATGCTAATAAGGCAGCCATGCTATGGGCCACTTCATTAGGTACACTCATGCTATGGCCGAATAGCGTCAATAGCTATTCGCTCAATAGCTTCAGTTTCTTCTTCAATTTCGTTTTCGCTATCTGCCTCCACACTCCGACCATCTGTTTCAATACATGCGTAATCTGTTGAATCGCTTAAGCCGCTGAAATCCGAGTCTGAATCGATTGGATATAGTGATGGTGAAAATCAGGCACTTTGAAGCAGTTTTTCGGGATATTCCGGGATATGTAAAATTTTGAAAAATACTTCGAAAAATAAAACAAGCCACTGGCAACTGATTTTTATTGTTTTTAACCCTTTTGAAATTGTGATAATGTTCCCCTTTAAGAAAGTTCTGTTTTAATTGATCATCTCAATATTGTTGCTTTGTTTCCATCTTTGTATCACTCTCCGTCGTTTGACTCCTTAGTTCCTGTTTAGTTTGTCACCATGGTTACATATTAGTTCCACCTGCTACTCTTGGTTCCCTGTTTTTCTAATCACCATCCTTATATAAGCCAGCGCTTTCTGTTCACTCATCCTCGGACTCTATTTTACTTATACGCAACAAGTGATGATTGCTAGTGATTGTTATTACTCGCTAACTTTCATGCTACGCTTATTCCTTTTTCCTAGCTCTAATGCTATTTCTTTTGTTTTACCTTTTTGTGCCTTCGTGCCAAGTTTAGTTTTCTGTTCATATTCCTAGCTTCCATGCTAGCGCCATTTGTTTGCCTTTTCTATTAGCACCAGTGTTTTTGTTCTTAGCCTGTTTTATTACTTTAATATATACTTATATCTTACCTTACGCTGTGTTTTTGCCCGACGCATCCTTGGAAGAACGAGTTCTTCTTTTAGTTCTTCATGCTGCAATTCTATCAGTTTTTCCAAAATATTATATATTTTTTTCTACTTTAAACCTGCTAAAATGATAGATAGATAGATAGATAGATGGATGGATGGATGGATGGATGGATGGATGGATGGATGGATGCGTCATATATGTTGCTGCTCCTCGATCTTAGCGCTGCTTTCGATACCGTCGATCATAATATTTTATTAGAGCGTATCAAAATACGAATTGGTATTTCAGACTCAGCCCTGTCATGGTTTAACTCTTATCTTACTGATAGGATGCAGTGCGTCTCCTATAACAATGTGACCTCGGACTATGTTAAGGTAACGTGTGGAGTTCCCCAGGGTTCGGTCCTTGGCCCTGTACTCTTCAGCATCTACATGCTGCCGCTAGGTGACGTCATACGCAAATACGGTATTAGCTTTCACTGTTATGCTGATGACACCCAACTCTACATGCCCCTAAAGCTGACCAACACGCCGGACTGTAGTCAGTTGGAAGCGTGTCTTAATGAAATTAAACAATGGATGTCCGCTAACTTTTTGCAACTTAATGCCAAAAAAACGGAAATGCTGATTATCGGTCCTGCTAGACACCGACCTCTATTTAATAATACAACTTTAACATTTGACAACCAAATAATAAAACAAGGTGACTCTGTAAAAAATCTGGGTATTATCTTCGACCCAACTCTCTCCTTTGAGTCACACATTAAAAGCGTTACTAAAACGGCCTTCTTTCATCTCCGTAATATCGCTAAAATTCGCTCCATTTTGTCCACTAAAGACGCCGAGATCATTATCCATGCGTTTGTTACGTCTCGTCTCGATTACTGTAACGTATTATTTTCGGGTCTCCCAATGTCTAGCATTAAAAGATTACAGTTGGTACAAAATGCGGCTGCTAGACTTTTGACAAGAACAAGAAAGTTTGATCATATTACGCCTGTACTGTATATACCTTTATATACATATATACATACATATATACCTGTACTGGCTCACCTGCACTGGCTTCCTGTACACTTAAGATGTGACTTTAAGGTTTTACTACTTACGTATAAAATACTACACGGTCTAGCTCCAGCCTATCTTGCCGATTGTATTGTACCGTATGTCCCGGCAAGAAATCTGCGTTCAAAAGACTCCGGCTTATTAGTGATTCCTAGAGCTCAAAAAAAGTCTGCGGGCTATAGAGCGTTTTCCGTTCGGGCTCCAGTACTCTGGAATGCCCTCCCGGTAACAGTTCGAGATGCTACCTCAGTAGAAGCATTTAAGTCTCATCTTAAAACTCATCTGTATACTCTAGCCTTTAAATAGACCTCCTTTTTAGACCAGTTGATCTGCCGCTTCTTTTCTTTCTCCTATGTCCCCCCCTCCCTTGTGGAGGGGGTCCGGTCCGATGACCATGGATGAAGTACTGACTGTCCAGAGTCGAGACCCAGGATGGACCGCTCGCCTGTATCGGTTGGGGACATCTCTACGCTGCTGATCCGCTTGAGATGGTTTCCTGTGGACGGGACTTTCACTGCTGTCTTGGAGCCACTATGGATTGAACTTTCACAGTATCATGTTAGACCCGCTCGACATCCATTGCTTTCGGTCCCCTAGAGGGGGGGGGGGTTGCCCACATCTGAGGTCCTCTCCAAGGTTTCTCATAGTCAGCATTGTCACTGGCGTCCCACTGGATGTGAATTCTCCCTGCCCACTGGGTGTGAGTTTTCCTTGCCCTTTTGTGGGTTCTTCCGAGGATGTTGTAGTCGTAATGATTTGTGCAGTCCTTTGAGACATTTGTGATTTGGGGCTATATAAATAAACATTGATTGATTGATTGATGGATGGATGGATGGATGGATGGATGGATGGATGGATGGATGGATGGATGGATAGATAGATAGATAGATAGATAGATAGATAGATAGATAGATAGATAGATAGATAGATAGATAGATAGATGGATGGATGGATGGATGGATGGATGGATGGATGGATGGATGGATGGATGGATGGATGGATGGATGGATGGATGGATGGATGGATGGATAGATAGATAGATAGATAGATAGATAGATAGATAGATAGATAGATAGATAGATAGATAGATAGATAGATAGATGATAGTATTTTATTGATTCCTACAGGAGAGTTCCTTCAGGAAAATTAAAATTCCAGCAGCAGTGTACAGAATTGAGATCGAATTTAAAAAGTAAATAATGGGTTATAAATGGAAAAAAAATAGAAACAATATTACAATAAGCAACAATGAGAATAAAAATATAACAGTACAAATAAGAATATAACAAGAGAAACTAGACAGTAGTGACCATGTTGACTCTGTAACTGTAATACAAATTGGTATTATGGAAATTCCCCCCTCTACCTCAAAGAACTACTCACCCCCAAATCCTCCACACGACACCTCCATTCCAAACAGGCTAACCGCCTCCAACCTTCAAGGACAAAGCTACGAACTATGGGGGACCGGGCTTTCTGCTCCGCTGCTCCCAGTCTGTGGAACGTTCTCCCCGACCACCTGAGGGCACCTCAGACTGTGGATGCTTTTAAAAAAGGCTGAGTTTGTATAAAATCCTTTTTATACAAACCCCGTTTCGATATGAGTTGGGAAATTGTGTTACATGTAAATATAAACGGAATACAATGATTTGCAAATCCTTTTCAACCCATATTCAGTTGAATATGCTACAAAGACAAGATATTTGATGTTCAAACTGATAAACTTTATTTTTTTTTGCAAATAATTAACTTAGAATTTCATGGCTGCAACACGTGCCAAAGTAGTTGGGAAAGGGCATGTTCACCACTGTGTTACATCACCTTTTCGTTTAACAACACTCAATAAACGTTTGGGAACTGAGGAAACTAGTTGTTGAAGCTTTGAAAGTGGAATTCTTTCCCATTCTTGTTTTATGTAGAGCTTCAGTCGTAACAGTCCGGGCTCTCCGCTGTCGTATTTTACGCTTCATAATGCGCCACACATTTTCGATGGGAGACAGGTCTGGACTGCAGGCGGGCCAGGAAAGTACACGCACTCTTTTTTTACGAAGCCACGCTGTTGTAACACGTGCTGAATGTGGCTTGGCATTGTCTTGCTGAAATAAGCAGGGATGTCCATGAAAAAGAGGGAGCTTAGATGGCAGCATATGTTGTTCCAAAACCTCTATGTACCTTTCAGACGTGTAAGTTACCCATGCCTTGGGCACTAATGCACCCCCATACCATCACAGATGCTGGCTTTTGAACTTTGCATCAATAACAGTCTGGATGGTTCGCTTCCCCTTTGGGATCGGATGACACAATGTCAAATATTTCTGAAAACAATTTGAAATGTGGACTTGTCAGACCACAGAACACTTTTCCACTTTGCATCAGTCCATCTCAGATGATCCCGGGCCCATGAGTGGAGACAGCCTGTTTTCACGTCTGCTTTCCTGTTATATAAACAGCTTGCCTGCCCAATTACGTTACAACATCTACGGATTTTAATAAAAAACTGCACACACAAGGAGACGAAGCAGAAGAACGAGGAAGTTACAGCCATCTGTAATTTAGTGATTCTATGTTGTCTGTTGCCATCTCCTGGTGAATGTTGGCTATAGCGTTATGGGGTTGCTTTTTGATTGGCCAACAATTTACATGGTGTTGTACACCGGACGGCAAGTGACTCTCGCCAGTAAGCAAATGGCAGAACAAAGGTTACTCAAATAGTGAAAGGTAAGTGTCGTTGTTGTTTTTTTTGTAGTAACCAGCAAGCACAGTACAGTTAGTAGAACAACTGTGTTTTTATTACTGGTGCCGTCTGAAATTCAACTATTTCTTTCATTTATATATATAATAAAATAAATATATATATAGATAGAATCCACTGAAAGTCAAGTATTTCATACATATATATATATATATATTTATATATATGAAATATATATGAAATACTCGAGTTGGTGAATTATACTCCTCCCCTCTTAACGGACGGCGTGGCGCAGTGGGAGAGTGGCCGTGCGCAACCCGAGGGTCACTGGTTCAAATCCCACCTAGTACCAAATTCGTCACGTCCGTTGTGTCCTGAGCAAGACACTTCACCCTTGCTCCTGATGGGTGCTGGTTGGCGCCTTGCATGGCAGCTCCCTCCATCAGTGTGTGAATGTGTGTGTGAATGGGTAAATGTGGAAGTAGTGTCAAAGCGCTTTGAGTACCTTGAAGGTAGAAAAGCGCTATACAAGTACAACCCATTTATTTATTTATTTATTTAACCACGCCCCCCCGGCCAAACCACGCCCCCAACCATGCCTCCGCCCCACCCCTGACCTCCCGAAATCAAAGGTCTCAAGATTGGCAAGTATGTTTATTATCCATCCATCCATCCATTTCCTACCGCTTGTCCCTTTCGGGTTTATTATCAATAATACATGTTGATAAGGGGCAACTAATAATAATAATGAGTCATTGTAAAATTAAAACTACAACTACGAGTGCTTGTGTTTCAGTTTTGTCACAAAGAAATAAAAGAGGCAGTGTGGCAACATTTAGAGCAGATTTTGCCCCCTAGGCCTGTTCTATAGCGTCCAAAGTGTGTTGAGTGTGTGTCCCATGAAAAAAAATGACTCTAGCTTGGAGGCTCAAGTTGAATTGCATAACTAATAATACGTAATGGATGAAAAAGAGTCCCGCTAATGCAAATTAAAGTGAATAATTAATTTTCCATAATAAAGAGAGACGCCACAGTTTGCACTGTACTGATGTGTAAACGCCTCTTCTGCATTTTTACCGCT
Source organism: Nerophis ophidion (assembly GCF_033978795.1). Classification (NCBI taxonomy): domain Eukaryota; kingdom Metazoa; phylum Chordata; class Actinopteri; order Syngnathiformes; family Syngnathidae; genus Nerophis; species Nerophis ophidion. The sequence goes on from NC_084618.1 coordinate 77,162,638, forward strand.
GACACATTCAATCGTGGGATTGTGGTTAATGGGATTTAAGTCAAAAATAAATAAATAAAGCGGACTAAAAAGACAGCAAAATGTTATGAAGCGCCATGTTTGTGCAGTGTGTAAAATTACCGTATTTTCTGTACTATAAGGTGCATTTAAAATCTTTTTTTTTTCTTCTCAAAACTTGATTGTGCGCCTTGTAACCCGGTGTACCTAATGGTTGAGCTTACCGGCCTTGAAGCAATTTTATTTGGCACATGGTGTAATGATAAGTGTGACCAGTCGATGGCAGTCAAACATAAGAGATAAGTGCAGGATGCATTGTTTGTTTTGCTTCAACATATGAGTATTATTATGGTGTGTGTGTAAGGCAGGGGTCACCAACCTGGTGCCCGTAAGGACCAGATGAGTCGCCCGCTGGCCTGTTCTAAAAATAGCTCAAATAGCAGCACTTACCAGTGAGCTGCCTCTATTTTTTTTAAATGTTATTTATTTATTAGCAAGCTGGTCTTGCTTTGCTTGACATTTTTAATTCTAAGAGAGACAAATCTCAAATAAAATTTGAAAATCCAAGAAAATATTTTAAAGACTTGATCTTCACTTGATTGAATAAATTCATAAATTTTTTTTACTTTGCTTCAATTTTAGAGAAAAAATACAACCTTAAAAATGATTATAGGATTTTTTAAACCTTTTTACTTTTTAAATTCCTTCCTCTTCTTTCCTGACAATTTAAATCAATGTTCAAGTATTTTTTTTTATTATTGTAAAGAATAATAAATACATTTTAATTTAATTCTTCATTATAGCTTCTGTTTTTTCGAGGAAGAATATTTGTGAAATATTTCTTCGAACTTACTATGATTAAAATTCAAAAAAAATATTCTGGCAAATCTAGAAAATCTGTACAATCAAATTTAAATCTTATTTCAAATTCTTTTGAATTTCTTTGAAAATTTTTGTTCTGGAAAATCTAGAAGAAATAATGATTTGTCTTTGTTAGAAATATAGCTTGGTCCAATTTGTTATATATTCTAACAAAGTGCAGATAGGATTTTAACCTATTTAAAACATGTCATCAAAAATCTAAAATTAATCTTAATCAGGAAAAATTACTAATGATGTTCCATAAATTCTTTTTAAAAAAAATTTCCAAAAGATTCCAATTAGCTAGTTTTTCTGTTCATTTTTTTTCAGTTGAATTTGGAATTTTAAAGAGTCGAAATTGAAGATAAACTATGTTTCATAATTTTACTTAAATTTTTTTTGTGTTTTCTCCTCTTTTAAACCGTTCAATTAAGTGTTTTTTTCATCATTTATTCTCTACAAAAACCTTCCGTAAAAGGGAAAAAAATGTATGACAAATATACCCATTTTTTTTATATATATAGAGAGTAGATTTATTTATTAATATTAATATTTATTAATATAAATATGTTTCCTCGGCAGCTGGAGGTTCCGGGACGTCCGCTGACAGCGCGCTATGACACGCCCCTGCTCGCGCTGAGAGCAGCACGCCCACACAGCGACAAGCCTGCAGATAATCGTCAATCTGCACATCTGGTACTGATGAGGGCGAGCTGCTTAAAGGACCAGTGGACCCAAGGATCCTTGCGGGAACTTAGTTTTAAAATGGTGTACCGTAAGCGGTGTACCGCAAGCGATACGCTTTATGCTCTATCCTTGTTTCCTCTCCGTGGCTTGTTTTGTCCCCGTCTTCTCCCGTGTTCCCACAGTGTTTTCCTTCCGTTGCCCTGGATCTCGACTCCCTCCCCCGTTCCTCGACTCCTCGCTCGCCCCCGGACTCTGACGCCTCTCTCTCACCCCGGATCACCTGCCTGCCCCATGGTCTGCCTCGTTCCTTTGCTCTCATCCACACTTGGTAACACACACTTCAGCTAACCACACACACAGCCTCATGTGCACACACACTTGGGTTTTGACACACTATTTCCTTAGGTTAGCTTATTTGTTAGTATTGTTTTGTATTAATATGTACATATTCCCATTGATTGTAGCTGACATAGGCGCCAGCGCCCCCCACGACTCCAAAAGGGAATAAGCGGTAGAAAATGGATGGATGGATGGATGGATATATGGATGGATATATATATGTATATAAATTATTGTATATACACTTCCCTGGTGTCTGTTTCCGTCATCTCCCCTCTCTCTAAACATAACACAAAGCGCTAAAACATACCGTTGTAGTGCACTCTAATAACTAAAGGAACTTTAGTTATTAGAGTTCCAGTCGGACAGTTTTTAACGGGACACATTTCCAGTGTTGTTTCCGAAAGAGGAGATGCCGCTCCGTTATTGATTGAAGTAAAGTCTGAATGTCATTAAAACAGTTAGCTCCATCTTTTGAGACTTGTTCCACTCCCGTCCTTGCACGCTACACCGCTACAACAAAGATGACGGGGAGAAGACGCTGCCGAAGGTGAGCCACGTATATAAGACCGCCCACAAAACGGAGCATCCGGAAGCGATTGTAAGAAAGCGGCTTGAAGATAATCTGTACATTGTCAGAATAATTCTATCTAAGTTATCACAAAACTTTGTGTTTCTATGAGTTCCCTGTGACCAGATAAAAGCTGTCTTTGATCTTACTAAGCAAAAGGCTTGTAAAACTCCACTGTGTATGATGGGAAGCGACATGAAGGTGTCGGTTTCTTTGATGTATGGTGATCCACAGGAATATATTGTCTTGACCCGAGATCTGCAAAGCGTAGAGGAAGCAGGACCTGACGCAGGCTCCAGGCATCTTTTCTTTGAACTGTTTTGTGACCGAGGGCAACGGCTGTTTACGATCCCCCCTCCCTTTAAAAACAGCTGTTGCCATGTAATCAGGGAAAGTCCAAGCGTCACAGCGTGGGACGACACTGTCCAAAGGTACAGGTCTACGCGCTCTCCTTGTTGAGCTAAATGGAGACCTGTCTCTCTTTAATTCCTTGATTCTTGTCTGTTTCATAGATGTCATCGGTGTTTGAAATTCACATAAATTTTGACCCAAAAAACACCATTACATTTTATGTAGACCCTAAGGAAGTGTTTTCAATTTAGAAAAATAATAATAATATAACTACTTTAATGCGCCCTATAATCCAGTGCCCCTTATATATGAAAAAAGATAAAAAACAGACCATTCATCGGCAGTTCACCATACAATCCGGTGCGCCCTATGGTCCGGAAAACAGGGTAAGTATGTTTTTGTAGGATTTGTTATACCTTAGTGAACGTGTTTTGTTAGATAACATTAAGTTAGTTGGTATAGTCCAATGTCTAATAGATATGACACAGAATAAACTCATACTCTTTTCAACACTTTTTAAGCTAAAAAAAAAAATGCACATTCAAAGATGAAACCACAGACGTTTTTTTTAAAGCGTTCCTGAGCCCATGTGGTGATATCCTTTCCACAACGATGTCGCTTTTTATGCAGTACCGTCTGAGGGAAGGAAGGTCACAGGCATTCAAAGTTTGTTTTCGGCCTTGCCGCTTACGTGCAGTGATTTCTCCAGATTTCCTGAAACCTTTGATGATATTTCGGACCATAAATGGTGAAATCCCTAAATTCCTTGCAATAGCTTGTTGAGAAATCTTGTTCTTAAACTGTTGGACGATTTGCTCACGCATTTGTTCACAAAGTGGTGACCCTCGCCCCATCCTTGCTTGTGAATGACTGAGCATTTCACGGAAGCTTCTTTTATACCCAATAATGGCACCCACCTGTTCGCAATTAGCCTGTTCATCCGTGGGATTTTCCAAATAAGTGTTTGATGAGCGTTCCTCAACTTTTTTGCCCCTTGTGCCAGCTTTTTTGAAACCTGTTGCGAGCATCAAATTCCAAATGAGCTAATATTTGCAAAAAATACATTAAGTATCTTGTCTTTGCCGTCTATTCAATTGAATATACCGTAGGTCAAAAAGTATTTACAAATCATTGTATTGTTTTTATTTACCATTTACACAACATGTTAACTACACTGGTTTACTATAAGGTGCATTTAAAATCTTTTTATATTCTCCAACCTAATGTTTGAGCTTACCGACCTTGAAGCAATTTTATTTGGTACATGGTGTAATGATAAGTGTGACCAGTCGATGGCAGTCAAACATAAGAGATAAGTGTAGGATGCACCGTTTGTTTTGCTTCAACATAGGAGTATTATTTTGGTGTGTGTATAAGGTAAGACATATTATCTGCCGTTTTGTTTCGCAATATTACGCAAAAGCAAATTTTCTTACCTCCTGTTACCTGCTGATCTGTATTTGGGATCTGCATAAGTCCTGAACATTTCTGTTTCTGTATAGTATTTCTCCAGCAGTGGTCATGTGGTGACATAAATGATGGTATATTGAGAGGTAATCATTGAAGTCGGACATAGCTGAAGGCCAAAGTGGGAATCGCACGCCCCGTGACTGGCACTAAGTTGGGATCCCACCTGTTCGCAATTAGCCTGTTCACCTGTGTTTGATGAGCGTCCCTCAACTTTTCTCCGTCTTTTTTGCCCCTTGTGCAAGCTTTTTTGAAACATGTTGCGAGCATCAAATTCCAAATGATCTAATATTTGCAAAATATACATTAAGTATCTTGTCTTTGCAGTCTATTCAATTGAATATAAGTTGAAAAGGATTTACAAATTGGTATGTCAGACTTAGCCCTGTCTTGGTTTAACTCTTATCTTACTGATAGGATGCAGTGTGTCTCCCATAACAATGTGACCTCGGACTACGTTAAGGTAACGTGTGGAGTTCCCCAGGGTTCGGTCCTTGGCCCTGCACTCTTCAGCATCTACATGCTGCCGCTAGGTGACATCATACGCAAATACGGTATTAGCTTTCACTGTTATGCTGATGACACCCAACTCTACATGCCCCTAAAGCTGACCAACACGCCGGATTGTAGTCAGCTGGAGGCGTGTCTTAATGAAATTAAACAATGGATGTCCGCTAACTTTTTGCAACTCAACGCCAAAAATCGGAAATGCTGATTATCGGTCCTGCTAGACACCGAACTCTATTTAATAATACAACTCTAACATTTGACAACCAAACAATTAAACAAGGTGACACGGTAAAGAATCTGGGTGTTATCTTCGACCCAACTCTCTCCTTTGAGTCACACATTAAAAGCGTTACTAAAACGGCCTTCTTTCATCTCCGTAATATCGCTAAAATTCGCTCCATTTTGTCCACTAAAGACGCTGAGATCATTATCCATGCGTTTGTTACGTCTCGTCTCGATTACTGTAACCTATTATTTTCGGGTCTCCCCATGTCTAGCATTAAAAGATTACAGTTGGTACAAAATGCGTCTGCAAGACTTTTGACAAGAACAAGAAAGTTTGATCACATTACGCCTGTACTGTATATACCTTTATATACATATATACATACATATATACCTGTACTGGCTCACCTGCACTGGCTTCCTGTGCACTTAAGATGTGACTTTAAGGTTTTACTACTTACGTATAAAATACTACACGGTCTAGCTCCATCTTATCTTGCCGATTGTATTGTACCGTATGTCCCGGCAAGAAATCTGCGTTCAAAGGACTCCGGCTTATTAGTGATTCCCAAAGCCCAAAAAAAGTCTGCGGGCTATAGAATGTTTTCATTTCGGGCTCCAGTACTCTGGAATGCCCTCCCGGTAACAGTTCCAGATGCCACCTCAGTAGAAGCATTTAAGTCTCACCTTAAAACTCATTTGTATACTCTAGCCTTTAAATAGACTCCCTTTTTAGACCAGTTGATCTGCCGTTTCTTTTCTTTTTCTTCTATGTCCCACTCTCCTTTGTGGAGGGGGTCCGGTCCGATCCGGTGGCCATGTACTGCTCGCCTGTGTATCGGCTGGGGACATCTCTGCGCTGCTGGTCCGCCTACGCTTGGGATGGTTTCCTGCTGGCTCCGCTGTGAACGGGACTCTCGCTGCTGTGTTGGATCCTCTTTGGACTGGACTCTCGCGACTGTGTTGGATCCATTATGGATTGAACTTTCACAGTATCATGTTAGATCCGCTCGACATCCATTGCTTTCCTCCTCTCCAAGGTTCTCATAGTCATCATTGTCACCGACGTCCCACTGGGTGTGAGTTTTCCTTGCCCTTATGTGGGCCTACCGAGGATGTCGTGGTGGTTTGTGCAGCCCTTTGAGACACTAGTGATTTAGGGCTATATAAGTAAACATTGATTGATTGATGATTTACAAATCATTGTATTCTGTTTTTATTTACCATTTTTACACAACGCGCCAACTTCACTGGTTTTGGTTTTTTTGCACAAGAAAAGACTAACCTTTTGTGCTTATTGGAGGGCATTGCCTCTCCACTTTTGCACGAGCTTGTATCTAAAATCGATATCGGATCAAGACCCCCTTACTTAGAGGACTACTGAAAAGAGATTTTCTTATTTAAACGGGGATAGCAGGTCCATTCTATGTGTCATACTTGATTATTTCGTGATATTGCCATATTTTTGCTGAAAGGATTTAGTAGAGAACATCCACGATAAAGTTCGCAACGTTTGGTCGCTAATAAAAAAAAGCCTTGCCTGTACCGGAAGTCGCAGACGATGACGTCACATGTTTGATGGCTCCTCACATCCTCACATTGTTTTTAATGGGAGCCTCCAACAAAAAGAGATATTCGAACCGAGAAAAGGACAATTTCCCCATTAATTTGAGCGAGGATGAAAGATTCATGTTTATGGATATTGATAGCGACGGACTAGAAAAAAAAAAAAAAAACGCGATTGCATTGGGACGGATTCAGATGTTTTTAGACACATTTACTAGGATAATTCCAGGAAATACCTTATCTTTCTATTGGGTTGCTAGTGTTTTAGTGAGTTAAATAGTACCTGATAGTCGGAGGGGTGTGTCCACGGGTGTCTTGAGGCCAGTGTCTGAGGGAAGTCGACGTCAGCTGCATGGACAGCACAAGCTCAGCTGATCTCCGGTAAGTGGCGACTTTTTACCACAATTTTCTCACCGAAAACTGTTGGTTTGAATTTGGTCGGGATCCATGTTCGCTTGACCGCTCTGATCCATAGGAAAGCTTCACCTCCGGGAATTTTAATCAAGGAATCACCATGTGTTTGTGTGGCTAAAGGCTAAAGCTTCCCAACTCCATCTTTCTACTTTGACTTCTCCATTATTAATTGAACAAATTGCAAAAGATTCAGCAACACAGATGTCCAAAATACTGTGTAATTATGCGGTTAAAGCAGACGACTTTTAGCTGTGTGTGTGTGCGCAGCGCTAATATTTCCTAACAGTCCGTGACGTCACGCATACACGTCATCATTCCGCGACGTTTTCAACAAGAAACTCCCGGGAAATTTAAAATTGCAATTTAGTCAACTAAAAAGGGCGTATTGGCATGTGTTGCAATGTTGGATTGATTGATACTTTTATTAGTAGATTGCACAGTACAGTACATATTCCGTACAATTGACCACTAAATGCTAACACCCCAATAAGTTTTTCAACTTGTTTAAGTCGGGGTCCACGTTAATCAATTCATGTTAATATTTCATCATCGATATATAAACTATCAGACTGCGTGGTCGGTAGTAGTGGGTTTCAGTAGGTATTTAATTATGTTAATCACCAAAAAATTTTTTGCTAATTATAACAAGTATTTAATCAACATATTTCAACGGAATTTTGTCAATCACAAAATGTATTTTTGTTAAATTACATGTTTTTTCTCATGATAGTTCAACTTAACTATCAGACTGCGTGGTGGGTAGTAGTGGGTTTCAGTAGGCCTTTAACTCATAATAATAACACACAACTGTAAATATTACTGTCAGGCTTGCCCCTGACAGTTTGTCTATGTTTTAGTTTTTTCCTCTGCATTTGTCTGTTTCCTGTGTTTAGTATTTCCTGTCTTTTAATTCCTGTCAAGTGCTCTAATTTTATCAGCTTCCTGTCTTGTTCCCTGAGTGCTGTGTTCCCCTTCAGCTGCGGCTGATTGGCATCTGGCCACACCTGTTGCCAATCAGCCTGCTCCTATTTGTACCTCCTTTGTCTTGTGTCAGTGGCCCGATCATTTTATTGTCATTCGGACTTGTCGTTGCCATATGTTGCTCTTGTCGTGTCTGTGATTCTTTTCAGCTATTACCTGTCGTGCTACATTTTGTCCTGGTCGTCGTAGCGGTAAGCTGCTCTTGTTAACCATTAGTTATTTCCAGTTTTTCTGTTTGCTATCCTCTAGCTTCCATGCTAAAGTTCCTTTTTGTTTTCTAGCTTCCAGTGCTAGCTCCCATCCATCCATTTTCTACTGCTAAATTCCCTTTTGGGGTCGTGGGGGGCGCTGGTGCCTATCTCAGCTACAATCGGGCGGAAGGCGGGGTACACCCTGGACAAGTCGCCACCTCATCGCAGGGCCAACACAGATAGACAGACAACATTCACACACTAGGGCCAATTTAGTGTTGCCAATCAACCTATCCCCAGGTGCATGTCTTTGGAGGTGGGAGGAAGCCGGAGTACCCGGAGGGAACCCACGCATTCACGGGGAGAACATGCAAACTCCACACAGAAAGATCCCCAGCCTGGATTTCAAATTAGGGCTGCAGGACCTTCGTATTGTGAGGCAGACGCACTAACCCCTCTGCCACCGTGAAAGTGCTAGCTCCCCTAGTTTGTTATTCCGCCCACGTGCGTGCTTTTTGTTTGTTCTTTTTCTATTATTTATATTAAATCATGTCTTTATATCCAATGCCTGCCTCCATCTCTGCATCTTGGATCTTGGGGTTCGACAACAAATAACTCTGACAATTACACATGTATTAAACGTTTGAATAGTGTGGACTTTTAATGCATTTGCCAGAAAATAACATTTTGTTCATCCTACACAATTTCCCTATGGACGGATCATTCATTTTCCCCCTCCTTCTATTTTTTTCTCCAAAGAGTGGAAAAAATGGAGCGAGGGACCCCCATTTTTTTCCCCCCCTCCACCTATTTATCTCCAAATCCAAGCTGGTTTCCATGAAAACCCGAGAAGGAATGTGTTTCATTAACATTCTTTGCAGAATGCATATGCACTGCTTCTTCTCCATCCAATCTAAAAGCAGCCCGCCACCTCCCTTTTAATGGAAAGCAGCCCATGATGCCTTTTAAGTGGGGCTCGAGTGTCTTCTACCAGGGCGGCACCTTCACATGAATGCCACAAAATGCCACAAAATGACTACGTGTTTGAAGGGGCCCTTTTTTTTTTTCATGCTTAGGGGAATTATTCTGTTTGTGTCGCCATTCAAGTTTTAGCCGGGAAGCTTGTTTCCTCACGCTCTGCTATATCTTATTCTACGATTGGAGAGGCAGGGGCCAAAGGAAGCCCCCGGGGGTCATGGGCGGCTCTTTTGCTGGAGCGACCTTAGAGGCGGGGGACGGGGTGAGAGGGTGGGCTTTGATGAGCACACACACAAGCTTGTGTTATGATGTTGCGGCTTTCCATTGTGCTATTTGCTGTTATTGTTATTTTAAAGGCCTACTGAAATCAAATTTTCTTATTTAAACGGGGATAGCAGGTCCATTCTATGTGTCATACTTGATCATTTCGCGATATTGCCATATTTTTGCCGAAAGGATTTAGTAGAGAACATTGACGATAAAGTTCGCAACTTTTGGTCGCTAATAAAAAAGCTTTGCCTGTACCGGAAGTAGCAGACGATGTGCGGGTGACGTCACGGGTTGTGGAGCTCCTCACATCTGAACATTGTTTACAATCATGGCCACCAGCAGCTACAGCGATTCGGACAGAGAAAGCGACTGTCATAACCCGTTACCCCGGTCATGGCATGATTTATGTTTGGCAGTTTTTCTGTGTTAGTCTGTTTCCTGGGTGCACCCTCTTTCCCTGTTTACTTTCGGTTTCCATGGGCACTAATTCTCCTCACCTGTCTTAGTTTTGCAATTAGTGTTCCCACCAGGTGTTTTGGTTCATCACCTCCCTTTATAGTGTGCTGTCACCCAGCAATAGTTGCTGGGTCAATGTTTGCTGAAGGCAACATTTACGTTCTCCTGTTTCTTCTCCTTGCAATAGTAAGTTTGTATAGACTAGCATTCCTCGTGTTTTCACTTTGGTGACATTTTGGTTTTACTCCACGCTTGTTAGCGTCCTCAGTTTGTATTTTGTTGATGCTGCTTTAATTATATTAGAAATACTTAATCTTACCTCCACGCTACTCCTGCTTGCTTCCTGCGTTGATGAGGAACACAACAATCGAAGCCATGCGCCCTCGAAGACGTAACAGCGACGATTTCCTCATTAATTTGAGCGAGGATGAAAGATTTGTGGATGAGGAAAGTGAGAGTGAAGGACTAGAAAAAAAAAAAAAAAAAAACTACCGTATTTCCTTGAATTGCCACCGGGGCGCTAATTAATTTTAAATCAATCAATCAATCAATGTTTATTTATATAGCCCTAAATCACAAGTGTCTCAAAGGGCTGCACAAACCACTACAACATCCTCGGAAGAACCAACATACGGGTAAGGAAGACTCACACCCAGTGGGACGCCGGTGACAATGATGACTATGAGAACCTTGGAGAGGACCACATATGAAAGCAATGGATGTCGAGCGGGTCTAACATGAAACTGTGAAAGTAAAAGCAGTAAAACCTCTTCTCACTCCTGCGCTTGCCAAAAGCATGCGGTAAAAGTAAGCATGCGCTAATTATTTTAAAACCCCTTCTCACTCCGGCACTTACCAAAGGTATGCAGTACAAATTTTGAGTATGATGTAAGCTTGGACCTTAAATCCTACTGAATAGCTCTTAATTTTCTTCACTTTATGCGATTTCAAATTATCGGTATTGAAATCAGCCTCCTCTATTTTGAAAATGATGACAGGGGAAGTGGCACTCGTGACGTCACGAGTTTGACCAGGCGGTAATACTAAGTATGCGCTAATTATTTTAAAACCTCTTCTCACTCCGGCACTTATCAAAGGTATGCAGTAAAAATTTGAGTGTGATGTAAGCTTGGACCTTAAATCCTACTGAATAGCTCTTAATCTTCTTCCCTTTATGCGATTTCAAATTACCGGTATTGAAATCAGCCTCCTCCATTTTGAAAATGATGACAGGGGAAGTGTCACTCGTGACGTCACGAGTTTGACCAGGCGGTAATACTAAGCATGCGCTAATTATTTTGGGAAGCGAGTTTGACCCGGCAGTAATTCAAGGCAGGCGCATACTATATGCCCTGCGGCAATTCAAGGAAATACGGTATACAGTGGGAGCGATTCAGATATTATTAGACAAATTTACTAGGATAATTCTGGAAAATCCCTTATCTGCTTATGGTGTTACTAGTGTTTTAGTGAGATTATATGGTTGTACTTATACAACCTGAAGGTCGGCCCCGCACCTTTCTTCAGCACCAGTCGACGGGTGGTGGCGATGCCCATCTCTGCCCTTCGCAAGGGGCCCTCTTCGAAACCCGATCTTTCGATATGATCGCTGCATAATACACTGTACTTTGTGTGTGTGGTCCAATCCAACCGCGTTCGCTTGACCGCTCTGTTCCATAGTAAAGCTTCACCTTCGGGAATGTAAACAATGAAACACCGGCTGTGTTTGTGTTGCTAAAGGCGGCCGCAATACACCGCTTCCCCCCTACAGCTTTCTTCTTTGACGTCTCCATTATTCATTGAACAAATTGCAAAAGATTCAGCAACACAGATGTCCAGAATACTGTGGAAATATGCGATGAAAACAGACAACTTATAGCTCTGAACGGTGCTGGAACAAAATGTCCTCTACAATGCGTGACGTCACGCGCACGCGTCATCATACCGAGACGTTTCAGCAGGATTTTTCGGCGCGAAATTTAAAATTGCAATTTAGTAAACTAACTCGGCCGTGTTGGCATGTGTTGCAATGTTAATATTTCATCATTGATATATAAACTATCAGACTGTGTGGTCGGTAGTAGTGGGTTTCAGTAGGCCTTTTAAGCAAAGCGACTAATATGATCCACTTCAGGAAACTCTTCAAACTTCAAGTGTTTACAAAGTACAAAGAAGAAGAACCATGATAAACATTCCGAATTTATTTCATCCATCCATTCATTAATTTTCCAAAAAATCCTACTCATCTTATCATATGAAATATAACATACGTCACCAATTACGGGTTGTTGTGTAAAAGAAAAGGGGTAGGATTAAACTTTTCGAACATGTTGAAAAGAGAAACTGGAAATTGTGATGTTGCATGTTGTATGCTTGCATGTTTGAAATAAACTCAAACTCAACTAAACTCAACTTGTATTATTAGATTTCACAGTACAGTACATATTCCGTACAATTGACCACTAAATGGTAACACCCCAATAAGTTTTTCAACTTGTTTAAGTCGGGGTCCACGTTAATCAATTCATGGTCGATGCAAACTGTAATTGCCATTATGATGTGCAGTGATGTTTTTAGACCGTAAGTCCATCCATCCATCCATCCATCATCTTCCGCTTATCCGAGGTCGGGTCGCGGGGGCAGCAGCCTAAGCAGGGAAGCCCAGACTTCCCTCTCCCCAGCCACTTCGTCTAGCTCTTCCCGGGGGATCCCGAGGCGTTCCCAGGCCAGCCGGGAGACATAGTCTTCCCAACGTGTCCTGGGTCTTCCCCGTGGCCTCCTACCGGTTGGACGTGCCCTAAACACCTCCCTAGGGAGGCGTTCGGGTGGCATCCTGACCAGATGCCCGAACCACCTCATCTGGCTCCTCTCGATGTGGAGGAGCAGCGGCTTTACTTTGAGTTCCTCCCGGATGGCAGAGCTTCTCACCCTATCTCTAAGGGAGAGACCCAAACTCATTTGGGCCGCTTGTACCCGTGATCTTATCCTTTCGGTCATGACCCAAAGCTCATGACCATAGGTGAGGATGGGAACGTAGATCGACCGGTAAATTGAGAGCTTTGCCTTCCGGCTCAGCTCCTTCTTCAACACAACGGATCGGTACAACGTCCGCATTACTGAAGACGCCGCACCGATCCGCCTGTCGATCTCACGATCCACTCTTCCCTCACTCGTGAACAAGACTCCTAGGTACTTGAACTCCTCCACTTGGGGCAGGGTCTCCTCCCTGTAAGTCTTGAACTATACTAAGTATTTCAATGGCTGGAATCTGCGCTTTTGCATGATATACTGGTTACTATGGTCATCTAATTAGTTACTATGGTCATCTAATTACTTACTATGGTCATCTAATTAGTTACTATTTCATTACTTATCATGTTAAGCAATGTCAGCTAAGATTTATCTGAGAGCCAGGTGCAGTCATCAAAAGAGCCACATCTGGCTCTACAGCCATAGGTTCCCTACCCCTGCCCTATGGTAATCTAAGTCACAGCAGCTAAGACGAGGCTCCAAGCAGTGTGGGTGGGGAGCGTTTCAACAGAGTGTTTCCGGTATATCTCAGTTGGTAGAGTGGCCGTGCCAGCAGCTTGAGGGTTCCAGGTTCGATCCCTGCTTCTGCCATCAGAGTCACTGCCGTTGTATTGGAAATTAAAAAAAGTTTTCAATGGAATTTGGTTGACATATGTGGCAGCACGGTGGAAGAGGGGTTAGTGCATGTGCCTCAAAATACAGTAGTCCTGGGTTCAATCCCGGGCTCGGGATCTTTCTGTGTGGAGTTTGCATGTTCTCCCCGTGAATGCGTGGGTTCCCTCCGGGTACTCCGGCTTCCTCCCACTTCCAAAGACATGCACCTGGGGATAGGCCCCTCCCACTTCCAAAGACATACACCTGGGGATAGGTTGATTGGCAACACTAAATTGGCCCTAGTGTGTTGGCCCTTGTCGGGCGACTTGTCCAGGGTGTACCCCGCCTTCCGCCCGATTGTAGCTGAGATAGGCTCCAGCACCCCCCACCACCCCAAAAGGGACAAGCGGTAGAAACGGATGGATATCCGTTCTGCATATGTTCTGTTGGCATGTTAAAAAGTCCCCCACCAGATCAAGCAGAATGTGATGTCATAAAACAAAACAAAACACCGCTTACATTCTTAAATCAAATTAAAATATTAAATTATAAATTAATAAATAGTACTTTGGGGGGATTTTGGAGTAATTTCAAGTCATTTCTTTTGTGGTTACTTTCTTTGCTGTGCAGGTCTGTTGGTCTTTAGCAGGGGTGTCAAACTCAAATACAGAGTGGGCCCAAATGTAAAACTGAACTAAGCCGCGGGCCGAGGTTGAACAAATGAACCTTTTAATAGGGACCCAAACAAGTTTTGCATTGAATATTGAACAAGCAAGGCTTATATAAATTTATAGTGACATGCACAATCAAGTTTCAAATAATAATAATAATCAAAAAATATCAATGGCATATCAAAATTTAAATAAAAATTGAATGCCTCTTTTCGGCGGCGGGGTTGAGGTGGACGGGGTTTGTAGCGTCCCGTAAGAGTTAGTGCTGCAAGGGGTTGGGGGTATTTGTTCTGTTGTGTTTATGTTGTGTTACAGTGCGGGTGTAAGAGTTAGTGCTGCAAGGGGTTGGGGGTATTTGTTCTGTTGTGTTTATGTTGTGTTACAGTGCGGGTGTTCTCCCAAAATGTGTCATTCTTGTATGGTGTGGGTTCACAGTGTGGCGCATATTTGTAACAGTGTTAAAGTTGTTTATACGGCCACCCTCAGTGTGACCTGTATGGCTGTTGACCAAGTATGCCTTGCATTCACTTGTGTGTGTGTGTATAAGCCGCATATATTATCTGACTGGGATGGCACGCTGTTTGTATGGAAGAAAAACGGACGTGGCGACAGGTTGTCGAGAACGCCAAAGGCAGTGCCTTTAAGGCCCACCCCCAATATTGTAGTTGCCCGGGATGAACTTCGGGAGTCTCCTGGGAAAATCGGGAGGGTTGGCATGTAAGAGTATTAGCGGTGAATACGGTGTTACAGCAGCGGGACTATATATATATATATATATATATATATATATATATATATATATATATTTATTTTTTTATTTTTTTTTTTATTTTTTTTTTTTATTTTTATGTTTTTAATTATATATATATGTATATACATATATATATATATTTATATGTATATATATATGTATATATTAGAAATACTTGACTTTCAGTGAATTCTAGCTATATGTATATATATATATATTTTATTATATATATGTATATATATCTATATATATATATATAGATGTATATATATATATATAGATAGATAGATAGATAGATAGATAGATAGATAGATAGATAGATAGATAGATAGATAGATAGATAGATAAAATAAATACTTGAATTTCAGTGTTCATTTATTTACACATATACACACACATAACACTCATCTACTCATTGTTGAGTTAAGGGTTGAATTGTCCATCCTTGTTCTATTCTCTGTCACCATTTTTCATATGCATGTACAGTAGATGGTAGTATTGTCCTGTTTAAGAGTGTCACAACATTGCTGTGTACGGCAGACGAACTGCTTTACTGTCGACGAAAACATGACTGCTGTTGTTGTGTGTTGTTACCGCGCTGGGAGGACGTTAATGAAACTGCCTAACAATAAGCCCACATAAGAAACCAAGAACTCGCCCTCGATCATTCTACAGTTATAACGTCATTGGGCAGACACGCTGTTTATATCGTGGGAAAGCGGACGTGAAAACAGGCTGTCCTCACTCAGGTCCGCAAGGAGCTGGAAGGGGCGTGGCGCTGAATTTCGGGAGTCTCCCGGAAAATCCGGGACGGTTGGCAAGTATGTTCATGAGTTTGAAAATTAAATATGTTGTCTTTGTAGTGCATTCAACCGAATATGGGTTGAAAATGATTTGCAAATCATTGTATTCCGTTTATATTTACATCAAACCCAATTTCCCAACTCATATGAAAACAGGGTTTGTAAATGTGCCAGAAAATAACCTGTTTAGTACAATGTCCAGTAGTGAGTAGATGTGTTTCTGCATAGTATTTCTCCAGCAGTGGTCACGTGGTGACATCAATGATGGTATTTAGAGAGGTAATCATTGAAGTCGGACATCACTGAAGGCCTAAATGGGGAAACGCACAGCCCGCCGCCGGCACCGAAGTTCGACTTGCCAAGAAGCGTCCGCCAGATGCCGACAGCAGTCGCTTGAAACCTGAGAACCGCATCCATCTTCCCGGCCTAATAAGTGTGTTTCCTTTGAGGAACCCGGCGTTGATTGTGAGGTCTGTCAAAGCCGGGGCGCATGTGAGTAGTCACAGACCGTGGGTGGTGTCGGCCTATTTATTTTAGGTAGTGCCCTGTCACCTTCCCATCTGCTCCACATCCTGTGACTCAAGATGCGGGCGATTCAACCTTGGAGGCGCTCGGTTTCGGGGGGACCCAAAATGGCAACAGAGTGCATGTGGAGACCCCCCCGCCCCCCATTGATTTCCCCGTGACGCGAACCCTCCCCCTTCTTGAAGAGTCAGACGGCTGGCGTGGCGAACATACATGTCACTCCTCCTCCGCCTCCTCCCTCCTCCGAGCCAGTGAGGCCCTGCCCCCAACGCTCGGAGGCCGAGGCTGGCAGCGAGCGAACATACACCCCCCTATGCCCCCGCCCCCCTCCCGTCTCATTTGCGGCCTTTGCGGAGCAGCTGCTGCCCGCAGAGCGCAGGGAGCGACGTTCACATGTGAGCACATTAGTCACCAGATGTCACCTTTTGCTGCCAGCCCATCCAACATCCAGGCGCACAATGCGTTCGGAACATCTGACTTACCGGGGACGGGGGTGGCGAGGACCCCCCCCACCCCCCCAACGGACCCCAGGTATGCCAAAGCTACGGGGACACTGACACCTACAGTCCAGTCTCCATGCACGCACTCCATTCCCAAGTAGGTGGATTTTGCATCAGGGGCATATGAGGAAGTGCCCCACCGGATCCAGCAGGTGGCAGTGTGGTGAAAAAACCCCTCAAAAACACATTTTAAATCAGTGGTTCTTAAAGGCCTACTGAAACCCACTACTACCGACCACGCAGTCTGATAGTTTATACATCAATGATGAAATATTAACATTGCAACACATGCCAATACGGCCTTTTTAGTTTACTAAATTGCAATTTTAAATTTCCCGGAAGTTTCTAGTTGAAAATGTCGCGGAATGATGACGCGTACGGACTGTAAGGAAATATTAGCGCTGCACCAAACACGGCTAAAAGTCGTCTCCGTTCATGGCGTAATTACACAGTATTTTGGACATCTGTGTCGCTGAATCTTTTGCAATTTGTTCATTTAAAGGGGAACATTATCACAATTTCAAAAGGGTTAAAAACAATAAAAATCAGTTCCCAGTGGCTTGTTGTATTTTTTGAATTTTTTTTCAAAATTTTACCGGTCCCAGAATATCCCTAAATAAAGCTTTAACCTTCGTCTTGTGTTAGGGTCGGCACCGACCCGTTTTAGTTTTTAAATGCATAAAAACACCACATACATTTATTTTTTTGCATCAAAGCTTTTTGACTTTGTCAGGAACCTCTTTGTCAACAAAATAAAACATTTTCATTTTTTTCACTAAATTATAAAATGCTCTGGTAGAAATTATGCCCTTGGTGTTGTTAGGGTCGGTTTCGACCCGGTTATAAAAATAAGATGATAAAGCAATGATAAGAGCCAAAACTGAACACACTGACAGCCAGCTCCTCTCCCAATCATGTGAGCTTTAGTGGATTCTCATTTTACCTTGTTATCCTGTACAAAAACAAACAAAAGACGGACACTAAAAGTGTCACTTTTTGCCACTCTGATTTTGTTTTTTTATTAGTTTTGGAACTAGTATTTTATTTCTCTTGGTTTCATTTGCTTGATTGGTTGTTTGTTTGATGTTGGATTTCTGTTGCTGAAAAAAAAACTTTTTAGCCTTTTTCTTGAAGTAAATATATATGGGTCGAAATTGACCCGTAACACCATAGATGTTACTATAGTTAAAATTCTTAAAATCAAAAAAATAAACAAAACACATTTATTTAAGAGATGTGTTCTAATACCCCTTAGTAATATTTAGGTAACACAACAACCTTTTTTTATTTATATGATTCTCTTGAAGTTCGTTTTACCATTTTTAAAAATTGAAATCGAGGGGTATACTGACAAAAAAAGGCCCAATGGCCCAAACCAAAAATATTAAAACCAATATTTTCAAGGATAAGGAAGCTTAACAAGGTAACCAAGAGATGAGAAACAAATTGGATGATAGATCATTGTTTTTAGTGTATTTTACAGCTGATTTAAAACATGGGTCAAAACCGACCCGTTAACATAAGAGATGGTAACAGAAAGCTAACACAAGAGGAAGGTTAAAGTGCCTTAATTTTCGCTATCTTCAAAACCACTATCCATTTCCCTGTGACGTCATACAGTGCTGCCAATACAAACAACATGGCGGTTACCACAGCAAGATATAGCGACATTAGCTCGGATTCAGACTCGGATTTCAGCGGCTTAAGCGATTCAACAGATTACGCATGTATTGAAACAGATGGTCGGAGTAAGGAGGCAGATAGCGAAAACGAAATTGAAGAAGAAAGTGAAGCTATTGACGCTATTCGGCCATAGCGTGGGTGTACCTAATGAAGTGGCCCATAGGATGGCTGCCTTATTAGCATCGCCGGTAAAATGTGCGGACCAAACGATCAGGACTTTCGCATCTTGTGACACTGGAGCAACTTAAATCCGTCGATTGGTAAGTGTTTGTTTCGCATTAAATGTGGGTTTCTAGTTTTAAATGTACATACAGCTAGCGTAAATAGCATGTTAGCATCGATTAGCTGGCAGTCATGCCGTGACCAAATATGTCTGATTAGCACATAAGTCAACAACATCAACAAAACTCACCTTTGTGATTTCGTTGACTTAATCGTTGCAAATGCATCTGCAGGTTATCCATACATCTCTGTGCCATGTCTGTCTTAGCATCGCCGGTAAAATGTGAAAACACTTTGGTACATTCAAAGGGGGTCTGGCGGAAGATTTTTTTGCCGGTGGTGCAACTTGAATCCCTCCCTGTTAGTGTTGTTACACCCTCCGACAACACACCGACGAGGCATGATGTCTCCAAGGTTCCAAAAAATAGTTGACAAAACGGAAAATAACAGAGCTGAGACCCGGTGTTTGTAATGTGAAAATGAAAATGGCGGGTGTGTTACCTCGGTGACGTCCTCCCTAAAAGACCGATAAACAGAAAGGCGTTTAATTTGCCAAAATTCACCCATTTAGAGTTCGGAAATCGGTTAAAAAAATACATGGTCTTTTTTCTGCAACATCAAGGTATATATTGACGCTTACATAGGTTTGGTGATAATGTTCCCCTTTAATAATGGAGACTATAAAGAAGAATGCCGTTGGTGGAAAGCGGTGTATTGCAGCTGTCTGTAGCACCGAGACAGAGTCGATGTTTCTTTGTCTGTTGTGAAGCGGGGCAGTCAAGCGAACATGTTTTCTCTACGTCAACCAGCATGTTTTTGGAAGGGGAAATTGTGATATATATCTTACCGGAGACATCAGTGGATTATTCGTCGTCCTGCAGCAGCTGTCATTTCAAAAAAGGCAGCTGTGAGCTCGGCTTCTTTCTGAGACACTGCGTGTATTACGACTGGTTGGCATAGTGATGCCAAATTTGTTCCTTCGTGGATGCGTGGACATGAACACAGCAACGGTAAGTTTAAATTATTTATTAAACTTAACAAAAGCAGGCTACGAACAAAAACACTGGAGCTAACAGACAAAACAAACCAAGGGCGCTAGCATAAAAGCTAGGAATAGAAAATAGAAAAACTATACTTGGCACGAAGGCACACAAAAAGGAAAAACAATTCATCAGCATGACAGCTGGAATAAAACAAAGGCTTAGCGTAAAAAGCTAGCGAGAATCTACATACATGTAGTATGCAGTCGTGAATGTTGCTCGAAGGCAAATTAGAGTCCCAGAAAGAATAAGGAAAAGGGGCGGGCTTAAATAAGGGAGTTGATTAGACGAAACAGGTGTGCGTGGATAATAAGGGGCAGGTGAACAAATGAGCTATCATGGTGACAGACTAAACAGGAAATAAAGACGTCAAACAACAGAGTGATACAAAAATGGATCAATAAGCAACAATATGTGGAGATCCGAGCAGCGGATCGCAACAGCGTGTTCACCCCAGCCATCCGACATCAAGGTATGTCTTTACAATCTTTAAAATCTCACTAGAACACTATTAAAACAATAAACAGATAAGAGATCTTCCAGAATCATCCTAGTAAATGTGTCTAAAAACATCTGAATCGCTCACAATGCAATCGCCTTTTTAAAAAAAAATGTCTTTATTATTATTTTTTTTTTCTAGTCCTTCGCTATCAATATCCTCAGCCACGAATCTTTCATCCTTGCTCAAATTAATGGGGAAATTGTCGTTTTCTTGGTCCTTTTTGTTGGAGGCTCCCATTATAAACAATGTGAAGATGTGAGGAGCCCTCACACTTGTGACGTCATCGTCTGCGACTTCCGGTACAGGCAAGGCTTTTTTATTCGCGACCAAAAGTTGCGAACTTTATCATCAATGTTCTCTACTAAATCCTTTCAGCAAAAATATGGCAATATCACAAAATTATCTCATTTCAGTAGGCCTTTAACCTTATTGGAGGTACAGAACCCCACCAATTTCATGTGCGCATCCACCGAACCCTTCTTTAGCGAAAAACAAAACAAAAAAAACATTTTTTTCAAATTCAAGACTAAGTTATATGTTTTTTTTACTGGTGCACAAAATCACCTTGTTCAAAGAACAAAACCAACACAGTGCATGAACTCACAACCAATTACACACCTGCAAATCAGATGGAAAATTAGAGAGAACATTGTTTGGGGGTGTCCATAATACGCCAATAGGGAGAAGGGTTTTTTTCCGCCGAACCCATGAGGCCGACTCAACGAACCCCGAGGGTTCGATCGACCCCAGGTTAAGAACCACTGTTTTAAATGTATGTCTTACTGTAAAAATAACGACTGTGGACTGTCAAGGCGTGGACCATGGGGCGGTTTGTTTTCCCGTGGTGCAAATTGACTGGACCGGACATGGCGTGAAGGTAAGGACATCTTTTATTATTAACTCAAAAAAAAAAAAAAGGAACAAACAAAAGGCCCTCTCAACTTAGCTCTGAAAACGAAAACTCGCACAATGGCAGAACTATGGACAACAAAAACGAAAAACTTACTGTGACATTAAAACCATGAATCTATGGCGAAAAGTGAGCAATCATGTATCAAGGGTGTGTAGAGAGTGATGTCGCCAGGCTAACTGCCTGGCAACTACAGGCTTAAAGGGGAACATTATCAGCAGACCTATGTAAGCGTCAATATATACCTTGATGTTGCAGAAAAAAGACCATATATTTTTTTAACCGATTTCCGAAATCTAAAAGGGTGAATTTGGCGATTTAAACGCCTTTCAATTGATAGCCTGACGAACATATAAAATGTTGGTGTTGTACATTAGGTGCACCGCGTTATAAGGCGCACTCTCGACTTTTGAGAAAATGAAATAATTTTAAGTGCGCCTTTATAGTACGAAAAATACGGTAACCGCAGTAGAGTTATTCAATTTGCAGCAATGCATTATAAAAACTACGACGGTAGATTTTTCCGTAAAAAAAAAAAACTGGCACATCAGTGGCCTGAATTTTACCATAAAAATATTAGTGGTATTGTTATGATCCGCTGCCCGGATCATATTTTGATTTAGGTTTTTGAGTCTTTTTGTGTTTTCTGTTTGTTTTGGACTCTTTCGGTTCCTGGTTGTACTTCCTTGTCTAGTCTGTCACCATAGCCACGTATTAGTTTCACCTGCCCCTTGCTTTTGACGCACACCTGTTTACTGATTGCTGTCCTTATTTAAGCCTGCCTTTTCCGTTCATTTAGCCTTGCTTCTGTGAAGACTCTTCTTCGGCATTGTAATGCCGGTGTAGTTTTCCCGTGGATGCGTCGAAGCAGAACACAGCAAAGGTAAGATATAAGGTATTTATTTAATAACAAAAGTCTATGAACAAAAATACTGGTGTAAAGAGAAAAAGTAAACAAAAGACGCTAGCGTGAAAGCTAGGATAAAACAAGGAAAACTAAAACTTGGTACGAGGACACAAAAGAGTAAACAAAACATTTAGCATGAAAGCTAGACAATAAAGTGGCTTGGCGTGAGAGCTAGCGAGAAAATACATACGAATGATGAGAGTCGTCACTGATGCGCGTGGGCAAATTAGGATCCGAGAATGAGTGAACAGAAAAGGTGAGCTTAAATAGGAGGGTGATAATTATTAGCAGGTGTGCGGGGCGAGACTAGCAGGTGGACTGATGTGTAACCATAGTGATGGATAAAAACAGGAAATAAACGGGTCAGACAGAGAATGAAAAAACAAACACGTGAAGATCTGAGCAGCAGATCGCAACAGTATTCCCCCCCAACAAAAGACAGATACCAGATGTCTTAAAAAACAAACAAAAACTTGAACCCCCTCCCCAAAACCAGAAAGTTCACAAACGAAGGGAGGGCGGAGGGAGTCCACGGTGGAGGGTCGCCAGATCGCATGTCCCGAATCCACCGAGGACACATCATGTGGCGGCGGCGGGTGGAACGCTGCTGCCGAAAAAGTTTTGGCGGGCGACCTCGAAAAGGCCACATTAGTGGCCGCCTCGCAGGATGAGGTGCCCGGCGAGGCGGACGACCCGGGCACGGCCACATCCGTGGCCGACATGGAGGAGGGAGTATCTGGCGAGGAGGATGACCTCGCAGAGGCCACGCCCGTGGTCGACGTGGTGGACGACGCCTCAGCACCGAAATCCCAGCAGGCTTGGAAGCAGCAGACGAGGGTGCGGGGACTGCAGCCAAAGCAGGCCCGAGTGCAGCTGGCGAGGATGATGCGGGTGCTGCAGCCGAAGAAGGCGTCGGAGGCGGCCTGGGAGCCGCAGGAGTCGTCGGAGGCGGCCTGGGAGCCGCAGGAGTCGTCGGAGGCGGCCTGGGAGCCGCAGGAGTCGTCGGAGGCGGCCTGGGAGCCGCAGGAGTCGTCATCGACGTGAATGCAGGCGTAGTCGTCGGTGGTGCTGGTGTGGGTTCCAGCCCCGTCGTCGGCGCTGGTGTGGGCTCCAGCCCCGTCGTCGGCGCTGGTGTGGGCTCCAGCCCCGTCGTCGGCGGTGCTTGGCGGCGCGGAGCTGGCACCGGTACCTGTCGTGGTGCTGGTACCGGAGTGGGCTCCAGCCTTGGAGTTTGTGCTGGCGTGAGAACCAGTTTAGAGTCTGAAACTGGCGTGAGAACAAGGCTAGAAACATTTTCTGGTGTGAAAACCAGGCCAGAGTCTAATTCTGGCGTGAAAACCAGGTCAGAGTCTAATTCTGGCGTGAAAACCAGGTCAGAGTCTAATTCTGGCGTGAAAACCAGGTCAGAGTCTAATTCTGGCGTGAAAACCAGGTCAGAGTCTAATTCTGGCGTGAAAACCAGGTCAGAGTCTAATTCTGGCGTGAAAACCAGGTCAGAGTCTAATTCTGGCGTGAAAACCAGGTCAGAGTCTAATTCTGGCGTGAAAACCAGGTCAGAGTCTAATTCTGGCGTGAAAACCAGGTCAGAGTCTAATTCTGGTGTGAGAACCAGACTGGGAGCAGGTGTCGGCTTCAGCCGAGGAGCAGGTGTCGGCTTCAGCCGAGGAGCAGGTGTCGGCTTCAGCCGAGGAGCAGGTGTCGGCTTCAGCCGAGGAGCAGGAGTCGGCTTCAGCCGAGGAGCAGGAGTCGGCTTCAGCCGAGGAGCAGGAGTCGGCTTCAGCCGAGGAGCAGGAGTCGGCTTCAGCCGAGGAGCAGGAGTCGGCTTCAGCCGAGGAGCAGGAGTCGGCTTCAGCCGAGGAGCAGGAGTCGGCTTCAGCCGAGGAGCAGGAGTCGGCTTCAGCCGAGGAGCAGGAGTCGGCTTCAGCCGAGGAGCAGGCACAGGGGTCTGCCGAGGAGAACTAGGGGACTGGCTGTGAGCAGGACTAGGACTATGATGAGTGATAAGACAAACACTAGGACTCGGGCAAGGACTTGAGAGAGGACCAGGACTTACAATCACACTAGTGCTTTGAGAAGGGCTTGGGCAATGACCAGGACTTACAGTCATACCAGGGCTTGGGCAAGAACTAGGACAAACGGTCAAACTAGGGCTTGGGCAAGGACTGGGACTAACAATCAAACTGGTGCTCGGGCAAGGACTAGGACAAAGACTAGGACTTACAGTAACACTGGGGCTCGGACAAGAACTTGGGTAAGGACTAGGGTTCGGACTAAGACCACGAGGGGAATCAGTACTAATATTACAAAGGCAAGAAACAAGACTCGGGACCGGACTCGAAACAGGACTCGGACTACGGATCAGTCTACGAGTGGAACTAGGACTACGAGAAAGACTAGGACTACAACTAGAATCAGAACGGAAACTCGGACCAGGACTTGGACTACGACTCAGTCTACAAGTCGGTCTACGAGTAGGACTAGAGCATGGGCTACGAAGAAGGCTGGGACTCGAACTCTGAGAGAGACTGTGACTAAAACTAGAACTAGGGCACAGACGGAACACAGGTGGAGGAGGTCTAAGAGGGCGTGACTTGACCGGGGAGAACACAGGTGGAGGAGGTCTACTAGGAGGAGCTAAGCGTTTAGTGGGCCGAAAAACAGGTAAAGGTGGCCTACATGGAGGTTTTTGTTTAGCAGTTTTAAGAACAGGTAGCGTCTGCCCTACCTCCGCAACACAGCTATAGGCCATAGCCCCCCCCTCCAGACGGGAATCCCAGACCCGTTCCCTGTGGTCAGGGACTGACCATAAGGGAGGGTGGTGGGAGGTTTGGAGGCGGGCAGACCCCTCCCCTCTATATTGTCCAGAGTGTCCCTTTGAAAAGGGAGAAAAAACCTTGGACTTGGGCAGAGAATGAGGTTTAAACGGTGGGTTAGAAGAAAAACTAGGTGACTGAGGTTGACTAGAATAATAAGAAAAAATATCCTGATACTTTTGTATATTATTATTAATGTTATTGTCATTTGAAAATGGCTGAGAAAACGAATCTTCCCCCAAAAATTCCTTGTTGATGACGTCATCATCGGAGGACGGGCTTGCGTTACCGGGGGGCGTCGACGAAATGACGTCATCTGCGCGGGACACAAGTTGGGAATTTGCCCAGTCGGTAAAACTGTTAGCAAAGTGTGTTATTGGGTCCCCAAACAATGGTGTAGGGGTCTTGTGTGCTGACTGTAGGTTGCTGTGTTCGTGAGGAGGGAGACATGGAGTGGGCAAGTCTCTGTCGCCCGACGAAGCCATACTTCGCGGCTTCCGCCTACGCGGACGAGCGCGAGCGCTGCGGGAGGGAAACTCACCGCTCCCGGAAGCATCGATCGGAACCAGTTTTCCCTCCAGGTCCCACATCATGCTTTCGTCTGGATTGCATCGGAGAGTTTCAGCCTCCATCGCTCGGAATACCCTCCATGTGCCTTCGTCGAAGGTCTCCTCGTGGTTGCCAGACGCGGAAAAACTTTTTAATGCTCGGATCCTACTGTGAAGACTCTTCTTCGGCATTGTAATGCCGGTGTAGTTTTCCCGTGGATGCGTCGAAGCAGAACACAGCAAAGGTAAGATATAAGGTATTTATTTAATAACAAAAGTCTATGAACAAAAATACTGGTGTAAAGAGAAAAAGTAAACAAAAGACGCTAGCGTGAAAGCTAGGATAAAACAAGGAAAACTAAAACTTGGTACGAGGACACAAAAGAGTAAACAAAACATTTAGCATGAAAGCTAGACAATAAAGTGGCTTGGCGTGAGAGCTAGCGAGAAAATACATACGAATGATGAGAGTCGTCACTGATGCGCGTGGGCAAATTAGGATCCGAGAATGAGTGAACAGAAAAGGTGAGCTTAAATAGGAGGGTGATAATTATTAGCAGGTGTGCGGGGCGAGACTAGCAGGTGGACTGATGTGTAACCATAGTGATGGATAAAAACAGGAAATAAACGGGTCAGACAGAGAATGAAAAAACAAACACGTGAAGATCTGAGCAGCAGATCGCAACAGCTTCCTAGTTTATGTTTCATGCAGTTTGTGTTTCACAACAGTGACGACTTTGGTACTCTGATTCTGATATCCGTACTCGCTAGCTTCCACGCTATGCCTTTTGTGTTTTTCTAGCTCCCATGCTAGCTCTTTGTTTAGCCTTTTATGCCTAGTGCCCAGTTTTTCTGTTCTAAGTCTGTTTTTAGTTTAAATAAACTAATATTTCTTACATTTACGCTGTGTCCGAGCCCGAACTGCATCCTTGAAAGAACGCCTCCCCATCCCGATGCCAGCCAAACGTCACAGGTATTTTTTTTTCTTCCAATTTACAGTAATTCACTGTAAAAATGGATAAATAAGTGAATCGGATTAAAAAAGTAATATCCTAAATTCATTCTCATTATATCCTTAATTTGTCAATGTTTCATTTCAGTTTTGCAGCTGCAGCATCTCCCAGTCCTTTTCCGCCCCGTGTTGCCACGGAAACAGCATAGTTAGCATAAAAGGGGCATGGTAATATTTTTTTTTAACTGGACTTGAGGTGCAGCCACACAAATCCTGCCTATAGCAACACTTTCAACAAAGTTTTACACTGAATATTGTAAGTTGGTCTCCATTGTTATGCACCCGTTCCAAAAAAGTGCAACATTCCCCCACCTTGACTACCTCGTCGGAGAGACTGGTGATTGTTTACCTGTTTTCTCTCCCCCCCTCTCCCCTCTGCACCCTAAATATGTCGGAGCTACGGCGAGATCAGAGTGGAGTGGCGAGATGCTTCCTGACAGCGCTGAAGTCGCCTCCGACACCTGCAACAGATCCACCGCTGTCACCTTCGGGGCATCAAACGCGCGCCTCCAAGACGTTGGCTCGCTTTTTTGGGGAGACATAAGGAGATGCATGTGCCGGGTAGAGAGGTAAAAAAAAAAACAACTATATTTTACACAGAGGTGTAAAATACACAAAATGCCATATTCCTCCCCTTTCTTTGGCTATTCTTCTCTAAAAATGTTTGCTTGAAATTTTTCCATAATTAGAATAAAACACGTATATTCAGTGGGGCAAAAAAGTATTTAGTCAGCCAGCGATTGTGCAAGTTCTCCCACTTAAAATGATGACAGAGGTCTGTAATTTTCATCATAGGTACACTTCAACTGTGAGAGACAGAATGTGAGAAAAAAAATCCAGGAAATCACATTGTAGGAATTTTAAAGAATTCATTTGTAAATGATGGTGGAAAATAAGTATTTGGTCAACCATTCAAAGCTCTCACTGATGGAAGGAGGTTTTGGCTGAAAATCTCACGATACATGGCCCCATTCATTCTTTCCTTAACACGGATCAATCGTCCTGTCCCCTTAGCAGAAAAACAGCCCCAAAGCATGATGTTTCCACCCCCATGCTTCACAGTAGGTATGGTGTTCTTGGGATGCAACTCAGTATTCTTCTTCCTCCAAACATGACGAGTTAAGTTCATACCAAAAAGTTCTATTTTGGTTTCATCTGACCACATGACATGTGGGGCGGTATAGCTCGGTTGGTAGAGTGGCCGTGCCAGCAATTTGAGGGTTGCAGGTTCGATTCCCGCTTCCGCCATCCTAGTCACTGCCGTTGTGTCCTTGGGCAAGACACTTTACCCACGTGCTCCCAGTGCCACCCACACTGGTTTAAATGTAACTTAGATTTTGGGTTTCACTATGTAAAAGCGCTTTGAGTCACTGGAGAAAAGCGCTATATAAATATAATTCACATCACTTCACTTCACATTCTCCCATGTGCTCTCTGGCAAACTTCAGACGGGCCTGGACATGCACTGGCTTAAGCAGGGGGACACGTCTGTCACTGCAGGATTTGATTCCCTGCTGAGTAGTGTGTTACTGATGGTAACCCTTGTTACTTTGGTCCCAGCTCTCTGCAGGTCATTCACCAGGTCCCCCTGTGTGGTTATGGGATTTTTGCTCACCGTTCTAATGATCATTTTGACCCCACGGGATGAGATCTGGCGTGGAGCTCCAGATGGAGGGAGATTATCAGTGGTCTTGTATGTCTTCCATATTGTGATAATTGCTCCCACAGTTGATTTTTTCACACCAAGCTGCTTGCCTATTATAGATTCACTCTTCCCAGTGTGGTGCAGGTCTACAATTGTTTTCCTGGTGTCGTTCGACAACTCTTTGGTCTTGGCCATGGTGGAGTTTGGAGTCTGACTGTTTGAGGCTGTGTCTTTTATACGGATAACGAGTTCAAACAAGTTCCGTTAATACAGGTAACGAGTGGAGGACAGGAGAGCTTCTTAAAGAAGAAGTCACAGGTCTGTGAGAGCCAGAGATCTTCCTTGTTTGAAGTGACCAAATACTTGTTTTCCACCATAATTTCCAAATAAATTATTTAAAATTCCTACAATGTGAATTCCTGGAATTTTTTTTCACATTCTGTCTCTCACAGTTGAAGTGTACCTATGATGAAAATTACAGACCTCTGTCATCATTTGAAGTGGGAGAACTTGCACAATCGGTGGCTGACTAAACTTTTTTGCCCCACTGTATTTACATACATGTTCAAGCGTGATTTATGCTTGTCAGCGTTGTTGACAATTTCACTCCCACAGCTTGGCCATCATTCTTGTTTGCAGTAAACATCAGAATTTAAAGACCAAACATCTGTTTAACTGTAGTACAGCGCAAATGAAGAAGAATGTGAACATACTGGAGAGGGAATGGGAGCACCTAGTGGCGGTTTATAGGTACTACGGTTGTCCCGGTACCGGTGTCGTGCGAAATTCAGTATCCCTGAAATATTTTTGCGTGAATGGGAGCGAAGCTCTGTTCCTTGTTCAAACAGCGTCAACACTTTCGTGTTATTAGCGATGTCGATGATACAAAATGTGGATTGTTACGATCATGCATGGTCAAAAATGTTGTTGGTGTGACATGTGACATTCTTACCCGGATAGACAGCAAACATTGCATTAGTCCATGTTTGTTGTTTCTTATGCATTAGCAAAAAATTTTTACCAGGATGACCTCATACTTCAAAGGTTGAATCTAAAATTAAATACAAATATCCAAAGCCCAATATTTGACATATGTACACCAATGTTTGCAATAGCTGTATTTGCAATACATTACAGTTTGAATTTCAAATATAAAGTCCTGAATCCAGCCCAACGCGACCCCAAAAGGGACAAGTGGTAGAAAAATGGATGGATGGAAGTATCGGATAGCTTTTTGTATAGCTTTTTAAAATCTTTGAGTCATTGTTTCCCCACATAGCAGTCATTGCAAAGGAATCAATGAATGTGGCTTTTGCGATTAAATTAATTCAATTTATTATTTATTTCATTATTTCTTTAATGATTATATTAACTAATAATACATTGAAGTAAGTAAATTTTTTTAATATTTCGTAATTTAGGTGTTTTCTTAAAAAATTTAAAATATTAGATGGATATATATATATATATATATATATATATATATATATATATATATATATATATATATATATACACGTATATATATACATATATATGTATATGTATATATGTGTATATATGTATATATACATTTATATATATGTATATATGTATGTATATTTGTATGTATATATTTATATATATATGTAATTATATATATGTGTGTATATATATATATATAAAATATACCATTTGTTTTTTTTATTATATATATTTTTTACAAGACTACAAGTCTGTATAATGTTATTAAAGTTAAAGTTAAAGTACCAATGATTGTCACACACACACTAGGTTTGGTGAAATGTGTCCCCTGCAAATATGAGAACAAAGTTGCAATAATATGAGGTAAGACAAGTAAATGATAAACTATAGAAATAAAATAAAAAAAATCTATAAAATTAAATATCTTTAATAAAATCCTTAATTTACAGGAACAATTTCAAATAATGTTTTCATGTCCCGGAGAAAAGTTATACTATTATGTTGCGTTGTTTTGGGAAAACATGAATATTGCAAGAAAACACCAATACAGTTATGGGAATAAATTCATGATTTTAATAGAATAAACTAGTGATATTATAAGAAAAAAGACAAAATTCGACAAACGTAAACGTCACCATCAATAAAACGAATGAATGAATGAAATCTATGCACTTTTGATTTTTTTTTCCTTTTCTTCAGTCCCACTTCATGTCATTAATGTTGCGCTGATACGTTGCCCAGATCATGTTTTGTTTAGTTTAGGACTCCCTCAGCTCTGTTTCAGCACCCCTGGGTTTGTGTTTCTCGGTTGCCATGGGTGCTGATTATTTCCACCTGCCTCTCATCAGTGGTCGGGACACTCACCTGCTCCCGGGCACTAATCAGAGAGCTATTTATTCCTGCCTCTCGCCCCACTCGCTCCGGCTGTTTTGTTTACTTCATGCAACATTTACGTTTGGTGATTTTTTTTTTGCATTTGTGTTCTTCTTTTCGAGGCTAAGCCTTTTCCGTAACTTTGCTGAAGCTTCTTGTGCAATCAGCACACTTTCCTATATTTTTGTATTCTTGACTGATTTATGGAAAATGAGTCATTTTCCTACCTGCCTCCAGAGTTCCGTTTGCATCTTGGGGAAACGATGCGCACATTACCATGCCACCCAAGCGTAACAAACGGGCGTGGCTGGCATCACACAACAAAACCAAGAAAAAAGTCAAATAAAAAGCAAAATAAGATCCTGAGTACAAATGGAGGGCATAAATGGCACAAAATTTAGTGAATAAATACATCTTCAAATAACAACCTTAATGTGTTATTAAAACCTCTTAAGGTTTGTTGACATGCTTTTTTTTTTCATTGCTCTTTGCTATTTGGGCTTATTGGACCCTAGTTAGAATAAAAACTAAGAATCATCTTTTGATATGATGTACTTAGTCCATAATTGCACAAACGTGTATCATGTTTAGTGAAATGCAAATGATTTTTTTACACTTTTTTTCCCCAAATTCCATTGTATGTTATACTCTTCTGACACCACCAGATGGCAGTATAAGTGTCCACATAAGTGGCCACAAGACCCCAATTCAGTAGTGTACACAATTTTGGAAATAAGAGCTAAAAGGTGCTGTCCACCCATGTGGCCACTAAGGTCTTTAGAGGTTTTAATGAATTATAATTGCAATCATACGCAAATACGGTATTAGCTTTCACTGCTATGCTGATGACACCCAACTCTACATGCCCCTAAAGCTGACCAACACGCCGGACTGTAGTCAGTTGGTAGCGTGTCTTAATGAAATTAAACAATGGATGTCCGCTAACTTTTTGCAACTTAACGCCCAAAAAACGGAAATGCTGATTATCGGTCCTGCTAGACACCGACCTCTATTTAATAATACAACTTTAACATTTGACAACCAAATAATAAAACAAGGTGACTCGGTAAAAAATCTGGGTATTAGCTTCGACCCAACTCTCTCCTTTGAGTCACACATTAAAAGCGTTACTAAAACGGCCTTCTTTCATCTCCGTAATATCGCTAAAATTCGCTCCATTTTGTCCACTAAAGACGCTGAGATCATTATCCATGCGTTTGTTACGTCTCGCCTCGACTACTGTAACGTATTATTTTCGGGTCTCCCCATGTCTAGCATTAAAAGATTACAGTTGGTACAAAATGCGGCTGCTAGACTTTTGACAAGAACAAGAAAGTTTGATCATATTACGCCTGTACTGTATATACCTTTATATACATATATACATACATATATACCTGTACTGGCTCACCTGCACTGGCTTCCTGTGCACTTAAGATGTGACTTTAAGGTTTTACTACTTACGTATAAAATACAACACGGTCTAGCTCCATCCTATCTTGCCGATTGTATTGTACCATATGTCCCGGCAAGAAATCTGCATTCAAAAGACTCCGGCTTATTAGTGATTCCTAGAGCCCAAAAAAAGTCTGCGGGCTATAGAGCGTTTTCCATTCGGGCTCCAGTACTCTGGAATGCCCTCCCGGTAACAGTTCGAGATGCTACCTCAGTAGAAGCATTTAAGTCTCACCTTAAAACTCATCTCTATACTCTAGCCTTTAAATAGACCTCCTTTTTAGACCAGTTGATCTGCCGCTTCTTTTCTTTCTCCTATGTCCCCCCCTCCCTTGTGGAGGGGGTCCGGTCCGATGACCATGGATGAAGTACTGGCTGTCCAGAGTCGAGACCCAGGATGGACCGCTCGTCGGGACCCAGGATGGACCGCTCGCCTGTATCGGTTGGGGACATCTCTACGCTGCTGATCCGCCTCCGCTTGAGATGGTTTCCTGTGGACGGGACTCTCGCTGCTGTCTTGGATCCGCTTGAACTGAACTCTCGCGGCTGTGTTGGAGCCACTATGGATTGAACTTTCACCGTATCATGTTAGACCTGCTCGACATCCATTGCTTTCGGTCCCCTAGAGGGGGCGGGGGTTGCTCACATCTGAGGTCCTCTCCAAGGTTTCTCATAGTCAGCATTGTCACTGGCGTTCCACTGGATGTGAATTCTCCCTGCCCACTGGGTGTGAGTTTTCCTTGCCCTTTTGTGGGTTCTTCCGAGGATGTTGTAGTCGTAATGATTTGTGCAGTCCTTTGAGACATTTGTGATTTGGGGCTATATAAATAAACATTGATTGATTGATTGAATTAAATACATAATGTATGTGAGTGTTAATAAATGTGTCATTAATCAATTGTATGTAAAATTGTATTTAGTTATTTAATTAATTATTGATTCTATTATTTAATTACTATATTAAAAATTATTGATTTCATTATTGCATCATTTCAAGTAATTAATGACGCATTTAAGTACCGTATTTTCCGGACCCTAAGGCTCACCGGATTATAGGGCGCATTAAAAGGGTCATATTATTTTTATTTTTTTGTAAATATAAAACACTTCCTTGTGGTCTACATAACATATAATGGTGGTTCTTTGGTCAAAATGTTGCATTGATTGTCTTTCTGACAGTCGCTTCTGGATGCGCCGTTTTGTGTGCCGTCTTATTTACCTGGCTCACCTTCGGCAGCGTCGTCTCCCCGTCATCTTTGTTGTAGCGGTGTAGCGTGCAAGGATGGAAGTGGAAGAAATGTCAAAAGATGGAGCTAACTGTTTTAATGACATTCAGACTTTACTTCAATCAATAATGGAGCAGCATCTCCTCATCCACGGGAAATGTGTCCCGTGAAAAACCGTCCGACCGGAATTTTCTAATAACTAAAGTTCCCTGGGTGAATAATGTAAACTCACTACACCGGTATGTTTTAGCGCTTTCATGGCGAGTTTACTGACAGATATAAGTAGGAACTTTACACTACTTTATATTAGAAATGGCAACAGCGGAAGATAAATGTCCCATAACAAGAAGATAGAGAAAAAGATGAAGCTTATCGACTGGCCGTGCGCACATTTTCGGGACTTATGCAGATCCCAAATACAGATCAGCAGGTACCAGAAAGTAAGAAAAGTTGCTTTTGCATAATATTGCGAAACAAAGCGCCAGATATGTTACCTTATACACACACCATAATATTACTCGTATGTTGAATGAAGCATGGTTCTTTTTCCACTTTGGTCCGGAGGACACGACATCCACAGTTTCCAAAACAATTTGAAATGTGGACTTGTCAGACCACTGAGCACTTTTCCACTTTGCATCACTCCATCTTAGATGAGATCGGGCCCTGCGAAGCCGGCTGCGTTTCTGGGTGTTGTTGATAAATGGCTTTCGCTTTGCATAGTAGAGTTTCAACTTGCACTTGCAGATGTAGCAACCAACTGTAGTTACTGACAGTGGTTTTCTGAAGTGTTCCTGAGCCCATGTGGTGATATCCTTTACACACTGATGTCGCTTTTTAATGCAGTACCGCCTGAAGGATCGATGTTCACGGGCATTCAATGTTGGTTTTCGGCCTTGCTGCTTACGTGCAGTGATTTCTCCACATTCCCTGAACCTTTTGATGATATTACGGACCGTAGATGGTGAAATCCCTAAATTCCTTGCAATAGCTTGTTGAGAAATGTTCTTAAACTAGTAGACAATTTGCTTACGCATTTGGTCACAAAGTGGTGACCCTCGCCCCATCCTTGTTTGTGAATGACTGAGCATTTCATGGAAGCTGCTTTTATACAAAATTATGGCACCCACCTGTTCCCAATTAGCCTGTTCACCTGTGGGGTGTTCCAAATAAGTGTTTGATGAGCGTTCCTCAACTTTCTC
Source organism: Nerophis ophidion (assembly GCF_033978795.1). NCBI lineage: Eukaryota > Metazoa > Chordata > Actinopteri > Syngnathiformes > Syngnathidae > Nerophis > Nerophis ophidion. The sequence continues at coordinate 77,196,878 of NC_084618.1, forward strand.
AGTCTTTTTTGCCACTTGTGCCAGCTTTTGTGGAGCATGTTGCTGGCATCAAATTCCAAATGAGCTAATAATTGCAAAAAATAACAAAGTTTACCAGATCGAACATTAAGTATCTTGTCTTTGTAGTCCATTCAATTGAATATAAGTTGAAAAGGATTTGCAAATCATTGTATTCTGTTTTTATTTTCCATTTACACAATGAGCCAACTTCACTGGTTTTGGGTTTTGTATAATATATTGTCATACAGTCGACATTTGTTGAATGCAATTGACAATTTACTACAATCACGTGAGTTTAATAGCATTTTACAACCCTTTAAAGGGGAACATTATCACAGTTTTAGAAGGGTTAAAACCAATAAAAAATCAGTTCCCAGTGGCTTATTTTATTTTTCCAAGTTTTTTTCCAACTTTTACCCATCATGGAATATCCCGAAAAAAGGCTTTAAAGTGCCTGATTTTCGCTATCTGTGAAGCCACCATCCATTTTCCTGTGACCTCATCCAGTGGTGCCAATACAAAAAAAACATGGTGGCTAGCACAGGAAGATATAGCGACATTAGCTCGGATTCAGACTCGGATTTCAGCGGCTTAAGCGATTCAACAGATTACGCATGTATTGAAACGGATGCTTGGAGTAAGGAGGCGGATAGCGAAAACGAAATTGAAGAAGAAACTGAAGCTATTGAGCGAATAGCTACTGACGCTATTCGGCGATCGCCTTCCAACCAACGATTGAGTGTCGCAGGGTATCCATACAACTCTGTGCCATCTCTGCCTTAGCATCGCAGGTAAAATGTGCAGGAGCAACTTAAATCAGTCGATTGGTAAGTGTTTGTTTGGCATTAAATGTGGGTGGAGGGAAAGGCTGGATGCAAATATAGCTACAAATGTACATACAGCTAGCCTAAGTAACATGTTAGACGACTTGAATCCGTCCCTGTTCGTGTTGTTACACCGTCCGACGAGGCATGATGTCTCCAAGGTAAAGAAAACAGTCGAAAAAACTGAAAATAACAGAGCTGATTTGACTCGGTGTTTGACAAAATGGCGGATTGACTACCTAGGTGACGTCACAACTGAGTGTGAATAATAGAAAGGCGTTTAATTTGCCAAAATTCACCCATTTAGAGTTTGGAAATCCATCCATACATCCATTTTCTACCGCTTATTCCCTTTTAGGGGTCGCGGGGGGCGTTGGAGCCTATCTCAGCTACAATCGGGCGGAAGGCGGGGTACACCCTGGACAAGTCA